>NC_092087.1:52530701-52765701 GCF_045679555.1 Salvelinus alpinus | reverse complement strand
TACTTGTTGAAATCCTCCATCATCACTTCTATTTGCCAACCGCCGTTTCTTGTATGGACTTTTAGCTTAGCATCCCAATAAAATGCCAGTAAATCTTACAGAAATGAATTGAGTCAGGTCAAGCATTGTACACACATCGCTCACGTAATGCATTGAGGAGTCTTTATACTGAACCCTCCACTCTTGAGTAGACCCATCATATGATTCGGAGAAGAGCCTTCACATCCTTTCTTAGTGACGACTGCACACATCCATTCAGCAAAACCATTGTTTTTCAGAACTGCGTTATCCACTGTCGGTGTCCTTCCTCCTCTTGAAATGCAATGGAGTGAAAACCTACAAATATCACATACAGTACCTCACATTATCAACCCTCTCTTTAATAAGTCCCGATCTACATTCATTACATACCGAAGATGGTTGATAAATGAAGATGGTTCACTCAAGCTGTTTACCATTTACCAAAAATGGTCAGTTCCAAACTACTTAAAAGGGGGTGGCTCTCCCATAGACAATGCGATAGCAGCTGGTTCTGCTCTACTTGAAATAGATTTTTCCATATAATTTTTTCTTTAAAACAGAAAAAATGTGGGAATGGGATGTTTCGCTTCCTTTTCAGTCTCTGTACATACTCTACATCCACAGTCCCCATGCATCACATCCTGCCATCCGAGGCAAACCAGGAAGTTGATCAGATAAGGGGCCATCTTGAGTCATGGCCAGCTCCCGTTTTGGACGTGCGGGAAAACCCCTGCATGTAGGATACATCTATCCATATGCCCAACATGAAACGAGAGATGAGATGATGCTGGTGACCCTTGCATTTAGAACTTATTTTCCTGTAACAATTGCTTGTTTTCCATTTCGTATTATTAAAAACCAAGCCCTCCTTAGGCTACCTATTACCCTGGTAAGGCTGGTTCAACAGCAATCCGTCGTGTCTTTTTTATCCTGTCGATTTTATGATATGATGCTTATGACCTCAAGCTATTTAGATCTATTGTTGTTGTCTAAAATACATATACATATATATAATTTGATTAAAAACCTAACTTGTTAGAATGATTCGCCATCCCGGCTTCTTGGCGAACGACCAGCTCGCATGCAATGCAATTTAGGAGCCGTCTTCTATTTCTGGATAAGTGGGAATGCGATCTGTAAGATGGTTCCATTATGTTTCTAAAACCTATTTGGGAGCAGTATAACGGTGAGTGGATCTTTGTCCAGCTTCTGTGAAACGTTTGGATGCGCGTAAAAGCCTCCATTGTCTGCGTTGCCTTAATATTATATGCCCAAGGGGACCAATTATGATGCTTGTAACTGTATTTAGACCATTTAAAAAAAAAAGAGTTGTTTTGATCAGAATTTGATTTAACATTATTCACTCTTTTTAAGCCTCATCAATAGTGAATTTAATCGTGCTTATTGACTACATTTGGCATGTCCATGGATCAGACATGGCAGACATAATGCAATTTACAGTAGGGCTAGCCCCTATATCAGTGTGAATGCTATGTTTAACAATATACTGTATTTCCATACCGAAGCATTGCAATTAGGCTTCTTACCATGTGGACTGCAAAAATGTTCAACATATTTAGCTAAGATGGAATAGGCCTACATACATTTTGTTATTTCATTTTTGTAGGTTATTTAACAAACTAGGCTATAACGGACTAACACTCTAATTGGAGTTGATGACAACGCAATACATAAAGGACTGTAAATACACAACTTGAAGCAACCACATATTTAGCCATGGAGCACGTTCTGATTGGCCAGTGAAGGATCAAGCCTCAACACACCTACAACTTGTTTATTCATCAAAACCCAACCCCTTTTGTGCTACCAGCAGCTAATGCGCCCATAATTCCGGTTGTGAAAAAAGCTCAAATATTCCCGAACCTATAGCACTAGCGCCAGATTTACCATTTCATTAGGTTTGTTAAAATAGAGCCCTGTATGTGTTAATGTCACATCCCAGGTCTTAGTGAGGTGGTCATTTTGAAGTGGCCCAGCCACACATACACACAGGCTCTCTGTCTGTCTCTACCTGGGATCCTCTGCCGTCTTCAGCTTTTCAATAATTCAGCTGTAAGGGAAGTCATCAGCTCCGGTATAATTACTGCGTGTGGGTGACAGGGTCCTCTCCCAAGTACACGATGGGACAAGACTTGCAGGCCTGGAATGGACATGACACCGTCTATGACATGACACTGACCATGGATATGACTGTCGTTGGTGTCACGCCCTGACCGTAGTTTGCTTTGTATGTTTCTATTTTTGTTTGGTCAGGGTGTGAAGTGGGTGGGCATTCTATGTTTGTATGTCTAGGTTTTGTATTTCTATGTTTTGGCCTGGTATGGTTCCCAATCAGAGGCAGCTGTCAATCGTTGTCTCTGATTGAGAACCATACTTAGGTAGCCTGTTCCCACCTGTGTTTGTGGGTAGTTATTTTCTGTTTAGTGTTTGTATCACCTGTCAGAACTGTTTTGGTTATTCCTTTTGTTATTTTGTATTCAGTGTTCAGTTGTAATAAATTGAACATGGACACGTACCACGCTGCATTTTGGTCCGATTTTTCCTATTCCTCATCAGACGAGGACGACGATCGTTACAGTTGGGCATCAAGGTTCATTTCAATTGGGATGTCATTGCACAGGGGATACTTGTAATAGTTTACAGACATCGAGAATTCATTCCCAATTTTTTTTATTTTATGATAATAAAAGGACGGCCGATGCTACGTGGTCAGGCGATATGACATCCGCCCGTTGCGCATGGCCAACATTCGTTATGGTGTCCCGTGCTTTATGTAGTTGAAATACTGTAGTCACTACGTTGTCACTGATTTTACTGTTACAGTAGTACCACCAACTGTGCAGTAATTCTGCTTACATAGGAATGTCAATAATTGACTTCATTTTCATCAAGACAATCAATATTTGACCCTATTGTTGCTTCGCTAATTAGCTAGTTTTCAGTCTAAAAGACACGGTGAGAGAAACAGCTTTGCATATCTGCTTACGTTGCTAAATTGAACAGAGAGCATCGAATCAACACAGGCCCGAGAATATTATGTTACAGTAATATACATGGTAGTGTTTTCCTAGAGAAATCCCTGTCATTTCAAGTCCCAAACCTCTACACCATACCTCAACAATTACAATCTTGCGTTTGCATTTTCTTGACATGGGGCATAAGCAATGGACTAGCCAAAGGGTTAGCCATATTGTCAGCTGCGGTGAGACTGCAACTCCTCGTGTTGGCTCATAACAGTATGAGGTAGTTTGCCATAAACTGACATAGTGTGCTTTAAGTGGTCATGACAGACCTTGACAAATCATTGTAGCATATAGTTGCATTTTGCTTGCTTTATGACTTTTAGTTTTGTGTCCCCCACCCCCTCTTTCTCTACCAGTGTCCCCCAAAATGAAAGTTCCTGGGAGCTACGTCAAAACGCTAATGTGTCAGAGGTGACGGAACACAAGTTCCTGTAATCTTGATCATAATGAATTGTGTGGAGTTCAAACAAAAGCTGCTTCGTCGCACACCTCAAGGCACAGACATCAGAGTCTGGGGAAGAGAGCGACGCGTTTAATACCAGCTGATTAGTTTCCGTTCGCTTCCCCTAGATTGTAATTATGAGTACTTCTGAAGTTATGAAGTTTGTAGATGGAAGAAGTAGGGGTAAGCGGAGCTGCTAACCAGTTTAACATCATTTACCACCTATAGGGGAGAGTGGTGTTGAGTATTTTTTTAATATTCAGGATCACTACGTCAAGGGAAATTCATGTAAACATAATTGTTTTGAAAACTTAGTATGTCCCAAAAAGTTGTATTTTGGCACAACTACGGGACAGGGTAAGTTGAGCTGCCTACACATTTTTGTATTGAATGAAATATTACCACAACCTTTTTAAAACCATGTCTAACATGGACCTTATTGAAGCTTATAGAGACCCCAACTGATGTATATAACAGTTTTAAACCAGCTACTTTGGTTTAGGTACAAGCATCATGAAACCTATAACACAATAAATTCATTTGAGTTTGTGAGAATCTGTTTCTTTTTTGGATGTGGTTTCCATGTGGTTACTTCCTTCCCAGGCTCCAAGGAATGATGACCTCTTCCTAAATATTTGGTCAAATGATTCAGTTTGTGTATAGTTTCCTAGAAACAAGGGGTGGCTCAACTAACCCTTTGACTCTACTTACACACACTCTCCCCTACGTAGGTAGTGAGCAATTGATTACACAAATACTACCTTGTATAATGTAAACACGTGGGAAGAGCTATGCTCTTTCTCTTGATAAGAGGCTATGTTATCTGGCATACAAATGTTCTACCTCTTTTTCCTCGGCCATTGCAGTCTGTGTACTAATGTTTTTAAATAGCAGTGGAAAACACTTAGAAACAGCTCATGTCGGACATTTTGTTTCCAGAGAGGAAAACATAACTGATTCATTTTTGAACAGACAGGTAATACGCCTATAATGGATGAGAACGCGGTGGCTACTGCTTAAAATATTCCCAGTGGTGTTCATTTACAGTTAATTGATAGTTGAGGTCTATGAAGAGATACACATTAAATCATAGCAAATAAGCCTGCCTATAGGGTTGCATGCCATTTAAGAAACAAGCCTCGTGAGTCTTTTATAGCTTCCTGCAACTGAAACACACTCTGAAATGAATAATTCAAGTGGAAATATGCTTAACTCATATTACCTTACTTAAGGCATTATTATTTTAAAGGCACTTTAACTTCTACCAGCACTCCCAATCTTTAGAAGTTAAAGCTAGAGTCCTTAATTGAAACTAGAACAAAGCGGCCACCCGGCCTCTGTTTCGGTAAAAAGCTGAGGGCTGGGCCTGGAGAAATGTGACTGCACTCAAACTCACAGGCAAAGCCATGGATGCAAGGACTGACCATCCATTATATCAAATTGATAGTTGTATCCATGTTTTGAGGCTACACAGTGTTTACATTTACATTGTCAACAAAACATTGGCGTAAAACCATCTTATGTTATGGGTTTCGATGAGGTACAGTCCATTATGCTCCTGAGGCATTTATAAGTTATGTTCTTCAAGAATCAATGGCTATATACAGTATGTCACTAATTTATACGTCCAAAAATAGATGTAGCAACTAAGGATTCTAGCTTTAAATACAGTAGTAAACGCTTACTCCTCTAGTTATGTATTCTTATTTACAATCCCCTTGTGTTACAGTGAGATCCAAAAGTATTGGGACAGTGACACATGTTTTGTTGTTTTGGCTCTGTACGCCAGCACTTTAGATTTTTAATGACACAATGACTATGAGGTTAAAGTGCAGACTGTCCCTTTTTGTACATAGCCCCCCTGTCACGCCCTGACCTTAGAGATCCTTATTATTCTCTATGTTTGGTTAGGTCAGGGTGTGACTCGGGTGGGAAAGTCTATGTTTTCTATTTCTTTGTTTTTGGCCGCGTGTGGTTCCCAATCAGAGGCAGCTGTCTATCGTTGTCTCTGATTGGGGATCATATATAAGTTGTCATTTTCCTTTCGGGGTTTTGTGGGATCTTGTTTTCTGTTTAGTGTCTGTGCCTGTGCCTGAGAGAACTGTTCGCGTTCGTTTTCTGTCTTTGTTATTTTGTTTTGGTGTCATCAATAAAAAGACGATGTACGCCTACCACGCTGCGCCTTGGTCCACTCTTCATTCTACAAACGAGAGCCGTTACGCCCCCCCATTTTTAGCGGACCAAAAGTATTGGGACAAATTCCCTTACAGTATGTGTATTAAAGTAGTACAAAGTTATTTGGTCCCATATTCATAGCAGGCAATGACTACACCTTTTATTTTGTGCCAAATAGAAATGAAACGGGTTCATAATGTACTGTATTGTGTCATGTTGGGAGTCACTTTGATTGGAAATAAGAATAGAATATGTTTCTAAACACATCTTCTACATTCATGTGGATGCTACCACGATTACGGATAATCCTGAATGAGAACGTCACAGGCATAAATATCATCCCCCCCCCCCCCCCCCTATTATTGTAATGGTGAGAAGTTATTATGTATTGGTAATTGTGTCTGTTATTATGTCTATGATATTTGTGCGTCTAACTTTCTCACAAATCATTATTCACAATTCATTCAGGACTATCCATAATCATGGTCAGCGTCCACATGAATGTAGAAGTGTTTAGAAACATATTCTATTCTGATTTAAAAATAACAGTAACTCCAAAATGACACAATACATTATTTACCATTCATTTCTATTGGGCACAAAATAATCTGAAACACAACCGAAACAAACAGAAAATGCATCCAAAAAAGTTTGTACAGTCACAAGCTTAATGTAGTCTTTGCCTACTATGAATATGGGACCAAATACTTTTTACTACGTTATACATAAGGAAATGGGAGGGAATCATGCACAGAAAGTGCTGTAACTTCTAGACGGTTCAGCCGATATGGATGGAAATATCCTCAAATTAAAGCTGACAATCTGCACTTGAACGTTTTAGTCATTTGATCATTTCAAAGCCAAAGTGCTGGAGTAGGGAGCCAAAACAACAAAACACGTGTCACTGTCACAATACTTTTGGAGCTCACTGTATGTACCTGATAAATCACATCCGACAGGTTCATATGTCTGATCAATTGTCTAACCATGCCATGTAATACCTGTCCTAATCGGTCATTGGCAGCTCCTGGACGTCTTTGGAATTTCCTCATCTGGTAAGGATGAATCTTATCATGAGATTTGTAAATGACCTGACAGCCTTAGGTGGATGTTAGCATGAGCTAACACTAAGCTAATTGCATCATTATTACTTGCTTAGTCTTACCATGACATGTCACCTCAGGTAACAGGTGTCCCCTGCAGTCTAGTTTTAATGGGGTTCATGGTACGGTGTTAACATTATGTCTGTTTTATTGGCATAGGTTTGTTGGCGTGTTTGTTATAGGGAGTCGTATTTGAGGATTTTCGATCCACTGAAGTCTCCCCCTTGGCAAGATCGATTGATCTGATTACGATGGAGATCGGCAGCAAGTGTGAACGTGCATAAATGCATATCAGAGCACGTGTCTTGTGTAGGCTATGTGTGCTTAGTGTGTGTGTGAATGCTAGTGTTTGCGCAAGGTGCGCTTGAGTGCATGTACTGTATATGTACAGCATTTGAGTGTGTTTATTCAAGTGTGTGTGATATTTGTGTATAGTGTGTGTTTGTATAAGATTGCTAATCTGTGTGTGTGTGCGTGCGTGCGTGTGTGTGAGCAGGGTGCATGTAGGAGAGACTCCTGTCTCTAGCAGATCAGTCAGTACATACTGTATTTGCACTGTGTGTATCCAATGTAACCGTTTGTTCTTTTGTTCTGTTCCCAAGCACAAGTGCATTAATAGTGTATGACTAAATACAAAGCAAAACAACAACAAACAAAAAGCGACACTTAAAATAGTCTCTCTGCTTTCTGCCCAAGTCGTATCCTTTGTTGACCACCTCAACAAATCATGACAGCTGACATCCTCTACCACTCCAAAAGAGACAATGTGCATTTTAAACATGTTTGAGAATTCTTTGAAATGAACAACTAACTCATGCCATTGATTTGCACATTGGAATTCAAATAATCTAATTGAATCAGAAGGGACCATTGAAGGGACAGTCTATTTTCATTCATTTCCTGGTCCAGGAGAATAGCGGTCTTGCTGTTAAAGTTGAAAATATGGTTCGTTGTGATTTTCTTTTTTACATAGTCTGTGGGGAACTGTGTTCCATGTTCTGTCTCTTGATATTAGTGTTGGGAGAACCATTGCGCAAACCTCAGCCTGTGGTTGAGTGCTGTGAGGACCCTTACACACACAGACAGAAAGAGCCAGGTGGTATGGTGAGTGCCAGACCTGGCTAGCTCCTCTCAAGAGTGCAATCTGTAATGTGAGCTGCCCATTAGAATAACTTGTTTATCCCAAAAGCTTCCTTGCTCGAAGGACACATGAAACTGTGCCCAATACACACTTCGTAAGATGGTGATATTCCGTGAGACTGTTAATAAATATAAACATTTCAGGTTTCAAAGTCACTTCTACTGTCAAAAAGAACCTTTTCTATAGACGGGTCTGTAACAAACCCTGTTTGTCTGTGAACAATCAAGCCTAGCCTATCCTGAACTGAAGCAATAGCCCTCTTGTTGACAAAGACAAATATAGACTGATCATTTGTTATTCATATTGCCTAACCTTTTATTCATTCCTCAACTCAGGGAAAATTAAGTTATCTTCTTACAGAACATGATTAAAGGCCAAGAAAGTGAGGTTGTTTTGCCAATTTCAAGCTGTGGCCACCATCTGACTTTTTTTTCTATGGTATTATGGCTGTTCCAAACATTCGTTAGAGGTGCATGCCACCACCTACTCTGAGGGCTGCGTCTGCCTACTGTTCTGGTGTGTGAATTCATTACACTTTGTGACAAACAGGAGGGAAAAAGGACGAGGAATAGGGAAGAAAAACTGCCCTACCAACTAATCCGACACCCTTCAAAACCTCACCACTATTCAACTAGTTTGCCCAACCTGATCCCTCACCAGGCCGGCAGTCCTCACGGGACACTATCTTTCAACACACTTTGTAACTCTTCTCCAGTAAAATCTCGTACACCCAAGTACTTCTCTGCAGCTGCCACCACCACATCTATTTCCTGTGATTTACGTTCCATTATCTGCGGTACAATTGATCACTCTACTCATCAACGCCCTCTGTGGAATATACAAGGTATTGAGGCAGTCCTCGCTCTCGCCCCGCTCCCTCACATTGCTAGACACATCGAGGCAGGCTTCTCTCTTGAAGCCTCGAGCTGCATTCCTCTTCATTCACACGAAGGGAGCCGCCGTGGTGAGCTCGCTAGTACACCGTGACAAGAGTGGAAATGTCCTCAAGTTTTGGATTTTAACCACATTGGCTAGGATATCTTACCCAATGACCACTTGAATTTGTAAGTACCCAGAGGAGTTTGGTGCGTTCTTTGAACGAGATAAACGGTTATTTTGGTTTGAAACATTTGGGTGTTTTCGCTCCCTTGTTGCGAGTTTGGTATCGGATGTTTTTTGTGTGTCTCCTTTCTGGTAGGAGGACCTCTGCGTTGCGTCTGACGAGTTTATGGAGCTTGTGATTTCAAAACAGACCTTGTATGAGGCAAGCAACCAGTCCTTTTTTTTTGTTACCTAAGCGCAACCCATTTATTTACCTGTGATTTGAACTTCTTCACAAACAGTCTTGGAATGCTTGTCCAACTGTTTTTCTATGTAATTCAATCAGTTCAAGAGTTAATCAACACCGAAGTCACAGCGGAAAACTGCGGATATTGGAGCGTTGGCTGGGGTTGTGTGGGTTCGGTGTGTGGATGTATCCCTTCGCTGTTCTACAAGCAGATAGTCTACTTGAATTAACTGAGCAGAAGCACAATTCGAGCTTACATCTCAAGACTTATTGTACTCTAGCCTATTTTATTGCTGTTCACCCAGGGTTTTATTATAGGCTACATCCTATCCTAACATCCTTATATCAATATTATTTTTCAATTCGAAAAAACATGGGCAAGGACCTTTAGTTCAACGGTGAATGGAAAAGCAAACTATTGGTTACCTCATTGTAAAGGGAATGTTGTTGCATTGCCTTTTTGAAAAGGAATTCCTCCATAGACTATATAATTATAGCCATTCACTGACAGACACTGTCGCCTGGAAAATTGTTTTGGGCGGTGAGTGGGGACACTGGGGAGGGTGGCATGTGTGGCTTTACATTGAAATTCGTTGCATGCTCTCACATATTGGGGTTATTTAATAGGGCTATTTCTTGTTAGTTCTATGCTATTAAATGGACAGAAGGGAATGGTGCATATCGCAAGGGACTTAGTGCAGCTTTGTAAAAAAAAAAAATCGATTCCCCTATTGGCTCTAAAATAATTAGAAATGGTGTTCCATGGTGTGTTAAAAGAGCGTTAATCTGCTAAGGAATGAGTGGCAATTTGTAGGCTTTGTTATTCAACAGCAATTGTAATTCCCTATTGAGTGGTAATAGAAGGTTGAGGGTTGTCGGTGGGTGTGTTGGTCTACGCATTGGCTGTCTTCTATTGCATATGCACTTAAATACTATTTGATTTTTCTTTAATAGTTTTTTCAGTATAATTCTGGTGAGCAAATACACATGACCCACCCTCCTCCTCAACATATAGCATTCACCAATTAAAAAGGCTGACCGAATTTGAGTGTATTATTTAAATATGTTGTAGGCTGATTTGTCTTGCCCGTTGGCCTTTGCCCTCAGTTTACAATTTAGGCAACAGACATTGGCTTGGTGGTTAAAGGCTACGACTACCCATTCACATGTAAATGTTGAAGGATCTCAAGCGTGACAAGTGTTTGTTTAGTAGGAGGTACTGGTTGAATATGACTGTCCCTAAATCATCGGATTGGCATTTGCTTCTGCTCGTAAATCACTGAATGACAGACCGGTTGGTCTTCTAGCTACTAAAAAAGTGTCTGAATCCACTGGGTATGCGTTGTAGCTCTAGTCTACATAGATCATTGCGGCTACAATGTTTAAATTCTGTAGTTGTATTCAAACTAGATACAACGTATCAGTGCGCGACCAGTGGCAACAATGTAGCTGAATGACAAGTTGGTAGGAATGACGTTCGCACGCTGGTGCTTTTCAATCCAATTTCCTCGCCCATCCTTCATCTTCAGCCCTCAAACTCACCTGCATGTCTAACCTGAAGACTCCGGCATAAATGAGCATTTGGATTGGGAAAGTTTCCTCTCGCCACCTCTACAAGTAGATGAAAAGGTTAAATAAAATAATTACAAGCCAGAATGTTGAAGGCAGTTATATTTGAATTTAGGCCTACTTTACGGTTGTCCAGGTATGAATGCGAGACCATATATCCACAGGAAAGTAGAATTTAAATCAACTTTTCAAAGCGGTGGTAGTGCTTTCAGATTTATATCACCTGAATCATGCACACAAGATGAAAATACATGCACGGGACTCATGCACTTATTGCACAAGCTGGTGCACTTATTTACATTCTTCCGTGCATGGTTCAGTTGATAGAAATCTGAATGCACTACCGGCTCTTTGAAAAGTTTATTTAATTGTACTTTTCTGTGGCTATATTGTTTTGCATTCCTACCTGCAAAAGGACCATGCTCACTGACAACCGGAGAAGTTAAAAAAATATAATCTTCGGGTTTGTCGCGCCAGCGAGGACATTTTTCTTCTAACAAATGTATGGGATTAATCTGACTGTGATTAATGCCAAGATGATAGACAATCTTCTGAGGTGAATTTGAAGAATTGAACATGAAGTTTTGCTTGATAAAAACCTTACCAGACATTACATTTTTTCTTTCTTCTTAGCGATTACATAAAGCAGTAGCCCATATGGACGTGTCTGTGTGTTGTTGTATTGTGACTCCATGGCTTGCGCTGTCATCAATGGATTAATAAGTGTGGGCCCTCACGTTTTGTCGTTTAGCCTTTCCAGTATGGCCTTGCAAATAACTCTGCCAGAAAACTACAAACAATCCACCCTCTGCGTCGTGTGATACAAATCTACTCTCCATAGACGGTAATGACGTCAAATTATTTTGTAGCTCTCCTATCCTGAACTATGCCAGGGCTGGCCATTCACTGATCAAGTGTTGATATCAACTGGGATTTTTATTTATTTTTTTACCTTCATTTGACTAGGAAAGTCAGTTCAGAACAAATTCTTATTTTCAATGACGGCCTAGGAACACTGCCTTGTTCAGGGGCAGAACGACAGATTTTCACCTTGTCAGCTCGGGGTTCGATCTTGCAACCTTTCGGTTACTAGTCCAACGTTTTAACCACTAGGCTAATTGCCGCCCTAATTGAGGAATGAGGAAGAACCTACTATCTAACTTGATTCTGTAGGGCTAACGGGCTTTATAAAGTGACTCAATAGTCAGTACCTTCCTCCAGTGTGTGTGTGAGTCTTACGTTTGTGTGCGTCTCCAGTGTGTGTGTGAGTGGACTTGGCAGAAGACTGCTACATTAACAGCCCCCTTGACTGGCAAACATTTTAAACCGGTGTGACAACCTCATCCTGAGGTATTCTCTCGCTCTCTCTCCTGCTGTTTCTATCTCTCTCCTCTCATTCTCCCACTGTCGCTTTCCCTCCTCTCTCTTCCTCTGTCACTCCTTCTTTCTTCGCCATCTCTCATTTTCTTTCCTCCTGTCAGGGCTATGTGTGTTTCTCCATCTGGGGAGTGCCCCTGCTGTGTACCGACACCCTGTCACGATTCCCACATTTCGGAATCTCCGCTTCCCCTCTCTCTGTTCTGACTTCTGTTAATTGTTGGTTTCGGCTCATTAGGACACATCCACCGCGGTTCCGGTCCAATCCGCCGTGGTATCTGCGATATTCCTGGCATGCCAGCCCAGGCTGCTCTGTTTTGGCTCACTCTTGGCTCTCTCAAGGAGGAAGCGTTCAGTGCGAGTAAAAGGAGACCTCTTACCAATGTGAGTTTGTCAGAGGGAGGCAGCGGGATGCCATGCGAGTGGTTTAATTTCCCCTTGAAGATGATTGAGGGCTTTCTCAATGGAGCGTAATGGAATCTCTTCTTTCCATATACGTACCAGTGGAGATGGGTTGTCATTTTTGTTTCTTCCTCTTTCATATTTTTCCCCCTCGCTTTTTCCCCTTTCTCTTCCTCCTCTCCTCTCATTCTCCTTTTGCTTCCCTCCCTGTCCTGTCCCCCTGTCGTTACTCTCTCTCTGTCTCTCAACGTTATAACCACCCTTCCTTCGTTCCCTCTCCCTCTTTCCATCTCCTTCCCTCTCTTTTTGAACACTGTGACTGTCTCTCTGGGGTTCCCTGCTGCCCCTGGGCTAGCAGTGATATTAAAAAGCACCAGAGAGGCCAGCAGTGAAAGGGCTTGTCTGAGGGCCCTGACACACGTGAGAGATAAGCCTTTTTACACGACTAATATAGAACTCTCTCCAATACAAAACCTCCCAAGGCCTGTCAGGCATACTGACGGACTGAGTGACTAACTGTTCGATGGGACTGACCTTGAATTTAATCGGCAGTGTGCAGTCATGGTGCCAGTGCACCAGACCACGTCATTGTATCCGTTCTACCACACAGTGCATTTCTATCGGAAAGGTTCTGTAACGTTGCATCCTCTTGAACAAACCCCAGGCTGGATAACCAGCTGACCAAGACCAGTGTTTCACCCACCATTGCAACTACGGTGTATTGCCCCCTCCCCCCTGCCTAGAGAAAAGAGTTTGGCTTCTGTTGACAGTTATTGATTTCAATTGACAGTTTTGATGCTATGGGGGCGTTTACTGGGAAATAATCCAAGGGAAAGGCTGACTCAGGCACCTATTGGTCCACCAAGCTCCGAACGGCAAACGTTTCCCTTCTTCCTCCGCTGAGGGGACAGTCAATGGAGCCGTCCAGGAAGTGTATCAATCAGGACGTCACTGTCCAGATGTCAAGCAGTCGCCCAACTGCGGTACACTTGTTTTGAAACCGAAAACAGAACTGAGCTTACTTATTGGAAAGGTCCAGGTAGACCCCCCCCCATTTCATTCAATTTGGTACCTAATGAACAAGACCCCGGATTTCGCATAGCGTGGTTGTTGGTGTCGTTCAAGTTTAATTCAGGAAATTCATTTTTAATGAATGCCAAATAAATTCCTGGATTTATTAAACTGTGCACGTAGGCCTTTATGAAAATGGAATATTGTTGGTAGAATACTGTTAGTGTTGACAATGGTATTTTCCAAGGGATGCGGAAGCCTAGTGGTTGTTTGTACTGCTCAGTGGAGTCTGTCAGCCTCTTCAGGCTTGTTTAATGAAAACCACTGTGGGAGAGGAGGCGGCACACTGAGCAAAGCAAAATATGTGTGTTTTTGTTGGTGCAGCACACAATTGGTGTGTGTGCATGTGTAGGTGTGCACTGCGCACGTATAGGCAACATACTTAGCTAAAAAGGCCTGTGTGTGTGTGTGTGTGTCCATTCCTAGGTTTAATATAAGCTTACCCTCTCTCCGTTGTGGGGAAGATTTAACTATGAATAGTTGACAACAGGCTTTTTATTGTTGTGATTCGTGTTAATGGTGTGGCAGGCTCACTTCATAATTGCTTGTTTTTTCGCCTTCTGTCTCTATTGCCCCTCTCCTCTCCCTGCAATGCAGTATCTGCCTTGGCACTGTCCCTCTCATCATATCTGTTCTGTTTACCGAGGGGAATTTAAATAATTAATTTGCCTGCCTGTAAATAAGAATAATAGAATGCGCTGCCGGCCCTTTAAGAGAGCCACTTGCCCAGGGAAAGCATGGCCGCCAGCGATACTATAAATCAGGTGTGGTGTGGCGACATAAATGGGAGACCGGCGCTCACCCCTCCCTGTTAGCGGAAGAAAGGCTCATTTAAAGGAGGTCAACAGCGCCGCTTTGCCCTCAGGCGGTGTGTGTGTGTGTGTGTGTGTGTGTGTGTGTGTGTGTGTGTGTGTGTGTGTGTGTGTGTGTGTGTGTGTGGCAGAGTGAGCAAGAGTGTGTGATTGTACCTGGCACTCATGCATACACACACATGCACGCCACCCACTCTGAACTCAACACCTGTGTGTTTACCAGATGTAGGTAAGTGTTCATTTATTCATTTTGTTTGCTGCCTGTTTTCCCCTGAGTGCTTGGAAGTGGCCTGCTTCAGGCTAGTTTGGCCCCTGTGTGTGTGTGTGTGGTGAAATGAAGTGGGCAGTCACGTCCGAGAAATAGCCTAGTTGATACCAACTAGCTGTGTTGACGGTTAGCTAAATTCATTCAAGGGTGTGGAAATAGGCTAGATTCTCGCTTTGGCCAGTTGAAGACTCCATTTTTTAAAATAAACTTCCATTGGTGTAGTTCGGAATCACTAGTTCACGTTCCAGCCTCTCACTTCCAGAGCTAAACTCCCAGTGACTTATTGCTCTTAATCTCTCTGTTGTGTCTGTCTCGGCCTGAGGGATAGCTGGAATTCCAGGCACCGACGGCTCCGCGGAGCGAGCTGCAGATAAGCTTTTAGATAAGAACAAGCTGTGAAACTGAAGCGCGGTCAGAGGTTGAGTGGTAAAAGGAGCTATGTGGTAAGAAGCGCCCTCCCCCACCCCGACTCCACTCCAGTGAAGTGTTTCTCAACTCCAGTCACGCCAAGGGACCTGCACTTTTTGTGTTTGGTTCTAACTCTGCTCCAACAGATTCAACTAGTCATGAAGCCCATTGAGTGTTGAATCAGACGCGTTAGTGTGAGGCGGAAATTAAAATGTGCACACCCTGGGTGGGGGCGGGTTGGGGGGGGGCTTCCTGCAGGACTGATGTTGACCCATGCTCTCTAGACTAAAACACGTCGGCCTACAACATCACAAGCCCTCCCCTTCTATCTAGCCCCCTTTGTCAACGCTCTCTTCTGTCTGTGTGTGTGAAGAGTTCGAGACAGATATGATGAGCCCGCCACTCGTCTCAAATGTTGTGTGTCACATACAGGTGCTTAGCACGTTATTGCGAGTGTAGCGAAGTGCTTGTGCTTCTAGTTCCGACCGTGCCGCAATATCTAACAAGCAACGTTTCCTAAGAACTCGAAGCAGCCCTCTCTGTCGGCGCCATCATATCGTGTGCGTCGGCATTGTACCGTAGCATAGCATGTCGGCCACAGATATGTTACCTTTTTGCCCCTCAAGGCTACCGCTAATTTGCTAGCGCTTGCCTCTCCCTAATGCAAAAGCGACGCAAACGTTTCCAAAGGTTAGCGGGCCGGTGACATGCCTCCATCCTGTTGGAAGGAGACTCGCACCTGTTGCACATATTTGTTCTGTTCCAGCACTAGCACAGCTTATTCATTTGCTAAATTAATCCTCAATCCCAGTAGTTGAATCTCAGGTGTACTACAGCTAAAATATTTTAAATGTATGCAGGGGCTCTGGGTCCACGAGGAACGGATTGGGAGAAACACTTTAACCAACCGATGCCAATGCTTCATTAGCCAAAATTCTCAGGAGTTTTGGAAGCTTCTGTCTTGTGGTTCTCCTCTCAACATTTTACATTTTGTGTAATTTAGCAGATGCTCTTATCCAGAGAGACTTGTACTTTTTCGTACTGGTCCCCTGTGGGAATCAAACCCACAACCCTGGCATTGCAAGAACCATGCTCTACTCCCCCCCCCCCCACCCCCACCTTTCCTTCATCCCTCCCTCCTGCCCTTCTCTTTTACCTTAGCTTGTTTAGTGAAAAGCCACTCCAGCCATGTTGTGCAGAACATTGGCTATGCTAATTCTTTTAGCAGACCTGGGCCAGCCGTGTAGCCTAAACGCTAACCCAGCGGGGGATACCACTCCACTCCGCAGCTGGGGGAGGGCTTTTTATTAGTCCCTCCTCAACCCGTTGGGGAGTTGAGTTAGTAGGCAGGGCCTGGGACTAGAACTCTGGGAATAATTATTGCTGTCGAGACAATGCGGGAATGGGCGGGGAGGAGGAGGACTGAAGAGGGCTGAGACTGGGGGGGGGGTCAAAGGTTAGACAGATCCCTCTTTAAGGTGGGGGGATGGTGGATAGTTTATTGGCAGCGGGACCCCCTCCCTCGCTGCTCTCCAAGGCAGGTTTAGCTGCTATGGGAAGGAGGGGAGATGCTTGGTTAAATGGGCCCCCACATTACAGTCATGCTGGCTCCAGTTGTGCTTGGTGGCATTTGACAACCCCCCCCCCCCTCCCTCCCTCGTTCTGCATATGTGGTTCCATCCATCCCCAAGAGCTGTCACTGAGGTCAGGACTATACAAGCTCACGGGGAAAAGGGGGGTGGACGGTGTAGGAAGGGGGATAACATAGCATCCGACTTCTCAGTGTTAGTCATTGCTGGTTCAATGACTCAAAGCAATTTTTTGTTCATGCGTTGCACAAGCGCGCTCCACCCTTTCAGATGGCAGTGTTGATTTTAGTTAGTGTGACACTTCAGGAATGCAGATGGAGGCCATATGATTCAGTCGAATCAGGCAACGGGTTTCTATTGTGGAGCGCCACATTCCCGATTAAATGGAGTGTGTAACCGGTGCGAGGTGCTGACCCGTGACGGCCGAGAGGAGTTCCTTATTTTCTCGCTTTTCCCTCTCTCTCTCCGTCCCTCCTTCCCTCCGTTCCCCTATCCACCATTCCCATGGTGCTTGAGGAATGCGGTTGTTCCAGTTGATCGGCCCGTCATCTATTTTATTTTTTTCCCCCTCCCTCTCTGTGTGACCTCCTTTAGCTCTTAGAATGGGCCTGTCATGGCCTTTGGCAGGTCATGAGACTCTGACTGATGGCGGTGTTGCGGTTTTGTCTGACAGCCAGCGCAGAGGGGGGGGGGGGGGGGTCCTTTTTAGTGAGGTGAAACCACCCGAATGTTGCAGAACCAAACGGAATGAATAGAGCGGATTCCCTGTTCTACATCGCACGCGAGCATATCCGTACGATACATTTCTATCTGGACGTTCGGTAACATTGCACCCTCCCGAACAGGACCCGGGTCCACCCGGTTAACGCAGAAGAACAAGGCGTGACATTCAAGCCCATTTTCATATCGGTTCCAGTTTAACGCTCCAACCTACGATTGGAGTTTATTTGATCTATGCCTATCGAGTTTGAACAGAACACATTTTTAAAGGAGGTACTCACTCGTTTCCAGCGGCACGACACAAGCCGTTTGAGCTCATTCAAGAGGCCCACCTCTTTCTTGCCTTTTTATGAATTGGCCTCGGCACAGACATTTGAAGCAACACAATCCAGAAGACTGAACTAGTTTAAGGACTGTTGTAATTTCAGGAACCCACCCCCCCCCCCCCCCAAAGGTGGGTAATGTGGAATTTCAACAAAACTACGCCCGTCCACCTCAGCCAGGAAAGAGGAGATAGGAGGAGAGGAGAGGGAGGGAACTTGGCAGCGTAGCTGGTTCTGCTCTCTGCACAAAGCTTACCGGGAGCGTTGTTCTGGGGAAGACCGGTTGTTATGTGTGTGTGGGCAGGGCAGGGGGAAGGATGACAAAACCGAGGGAGAGAGCTGACTCAAACTTTAATTAAGCCCTCATCCAGCAATCGGAACAGCTGCTGCCACCCTGGTGGCTAGACAGATGTTAGGGGTGTTTTAACCGGAAAGTTTTGTTATTTTGGGTGGGTATTTTGGCGGCAGCGGTGGGATCTTTCTCACTCCCGATCACCAGGGTCACCAGCTCGGTTCCTGGAAAGCAACAGGCCAGTGAGTTAACTGTATCTTTTGTAGCCGAATTATGCTAGATGGATAGACTAGACTCCTCCATTTTAAGAATGAGAGGGAGACCGGGAGAGGCGGAGACTAACATGCACCCATGCACACACCTAGACACTTGGAGAGACACACTGAGACATGCTTCCACACACTTTATCAGAGATGTTGACCCTTGCCTTTTCCCTATTCTAGCTGAAGTGCTGAGTACCTGTCTGCAGCTCCCACACACTGTATACAGACACACATCCATCCATCCACACACACACACACACACACACACACACACACACCCTCGTTGGAGTCTCCAGACACAGTTACCACCTGAATGTCAATGGATCAATGAAAAACAGGTGGGGGGGGGGGCGTAGTAGTAGAGGATCCTGGGACAGAGGACAAACTGGCGTTCCACCACGCTAGGAGCTGTCTTGGTGTTAGCCCAGCGTACTCACTAGCCAATCCATAGTTTCTCACTGGATTCAGAACTAATTGACATTGGGAAAAGGTTGACTTGGCTCAAGCTATTGCTATTTCTGTCTCGCCAAACCCCTGTCTAATCTAATCTTGTCAAATAATAAAACATTGATCACAGAAAGAGTGATGCTGTATGATGTTGCGTGCTTGCTGCCTGTGTTTTTGATCAAGGCGGCGAGTGAGTGCGTACAGCACGGGGCTCTGCCTCGAGTGAGTGCCTCTTCAGTGAAAAGCTGCAACTCTCTCCCTTGATCTCTTTCTCTCGCGCTCTCATTCACTCACTCCCCCCTCCCGTCGCTCTAACCTTGCGTTGGCGTGTGTTGATGAGCATGGAGTGGAGACGCGCGCGCGAGAGAGAGATTGAGAGGGAGAGCTCCGTTTGTGTAAATGCAGCACGCCATCAATTGACTGCCCGCCTCCCTGCCTCTCCTTCAGCGGCTGAACCCTGCCCTCTGCGTGTCTGGCCCCCGGAGTGTTTGTGTGGGGCTACCCTCTTTTCCTCCCTCAGGGGCAGTGATGGCAGCTTGCCAGGGGAAGGATGGGCACCACTCACTACTCCCCCTTACTCTCTCTCACGATTCATGAAATATGATAAACCGTGTGGTTCGAGCCCTGAATGCTGATTTGGCTGAAAGCCGTGGTATATCGGACCGTATATCATGGGTATGACAAAACATTTATATTATTACTGTTCTAATTACGTTGGTAACCAGTTTCTAATAGCAATAAGGCACCTCGGGGGTTTGTGGTATATGGTCAATATACCACGGCTAAGGGCTATATCCAGGCACTCCGCGTTGCGTTGGGCCTTAGAACATCCCTTATCCTTTGTATATTAGCCATACACCACACCCCCCTGTGGCTTATTGCTTAACTATAGCCCTAGATACTGTAGTGAACATGCTGCTATTGGAACTGGTTTCTTGCACTAATACCATGTCTAGCCATGTTTTAGGCTGTGCAATGTCCCCATCTGTCCCTAACTGCGTCACTGGTGTCCCCCTCCAATGGTAATGCAAGCTAATGCTACCCTCAGCCGCTTGGCCTACTGGTTCTGATTCTAGCGCTGGCGCTCTAAGAGCTGTTGGCGCTCTAGATCAGACCCACATGTCGTTTTATGTAAAAGACTGATAGCCCGACATAAGGATGTGACCCGTTTCAACCCTCCCCAATCCCTCTCTCCCTGGCTGACTCAGCCCTGGTGGAGCAACAGATGTGCACGCGCAAGTGAAGCAGACATTGTCGTTCCAGATCTAGTTCGCTGTCCGTGTTGCTGTTGGGTAAAGGGATAAGTGTGACGCAACTGAATCTTCTAATTCTGTGAGTTTTTTTTTTTTTTTTTTTTGTCTGCAGGCCTTGCTTGAGGACAGCTAGATGCTATATTAAGAAAAGACTCGGGGGGAATGGAGCCATCCGTTTACCTTCTGTAGCAGACACACAAACAACACTGTACTCTCCCGACCTCTTGTTTCCCACCGACACCCATTGTATTCCTGAAGTAAACAGTCCCGCGGCACTCGGGAGCGGAAAAGCCAAACAATGACCTGCTACGCAGTATTGCTACAGTGGGTTTAACACTAGACACATGCACACAAAGGACTCGCCTACCGTTTGTGTCTGGCGAACCGCAAAAGGAAAACGATACAATTGCGAGAGAGAGAGAGAGAAAGTGAAGCAAGCCGTCACAATAGCAGTTACTGTATTACGGGCGTCATTTAAAGGGACAGTTCACCAGGGCTGACCCCATTTAGTCGACTGGTCGATTGTTTGACCGACAGGCTGTCGGTCAATCGAGGTTTCTTTAGTCGAGCAGTTGCAAATTGAAGACGGGGACACCTGTCTGATTCGCGCCCTACAGTGGACTAATCCATTGCGGCAGGCCACGGGGGTGGCGCAGTCCGTCGTTCTAAGACGCGTGCTACTGAAAACTGTAAGTGGTTATGTTTGGTAAGAATACTGGTGCAACACTAATAAATATAGTCTTATTTTAGAACAATTACGCTTTCTCCCACGATGGGTAGCAGTCGTTGAATTGGCGTCTATGTGAATAATAGTAAAGTTAACCTGCATATTGGTTTTTAGAACAATGAGGCGGCAGCAGCAGAGTGATGAGGTGAGGAGGGGGTGGGGGGAACCTTACCTTTTAATTGTCTAAGAAAATTGAGGAGAAAGATAACCCCAACTTTAATTAGGTCTATAATCAATAGCCTAACTGTTAAACATGCCCGGCTTTGTAAATCATCCAAATACCGTATATCGACAGAAATAAGGCATCCGGCTTCTGTTGCCAGTTTGAGTGTTTGTTTAATAGTCTACTGATTATGTGAGCTCCAAGCCTCATGCAACCCGCAAGATGTCAGATAATGCAATTACACAAATTAGGCTGTTAAATGTTTGCTATGCTGTAATAAAGGCTTAAAAAATCTCATTTATTCAGTGTTTACACTGTTCCAAACAGGCAGGAAAAATTATATTGTAATCTAACGGCACCTGTTTGTCACACATAATATGCACGCAGTTCTCCTATACCCTCCTGTTTCTTGATCTCGTTGTTGTTATTACAATTGTTAGTGTGATCATCATTATAGTAAGCAATGTCATTATCGTTAGTAGGCTCCTTTATAGTAGTAGGCTTGTGTAACCACCATCGAGCTACAGGCCTAAGAGCATGTCCTTGTTTAGCCTGAATACTATACAGGCTACTGTATCGATCCATCCATCATTCATTCGTTCATGTCATCCCACAGCATCCAAGTCGTTCGTGCTTTGAAATGCAATCGAGCATTTTGGCTTTAAAATGTAATAACAAAGGAAGCTTTGGATAATTAGCCTGAACAATAAATAAACTGCAATTCACACCTGCACGCAAATGTTTTTAGTCTTTGGTTTAATAAATGCTTTTATGTAATTTTTTTTAGTTAGAGCACACTCTCTGGTACATTTATCATTTATTTAGTGTTTACACTGTTCTAAATGGTCAGGGAACAAAATTATAATATTGTAATCTAACAGCATCTGTTTAACACACAATACTCACGCGGCGCTTGCTCCTATACCCTCCTTTTTTCTTCATCTCCAATAGTTTCCACAACTAAGTCAAATGTTTTCCACACATTTGACTTCCCCTTTCCCTCCTGAGCAACCGGTAAAAATTCCCCCATTTTTGAGTTTCGTATAACAAACTCTGAACATTCCCCAATTTTTTACGTCGTCCACATCCATTTTGCTGTCGGTGTTACGGTGTTCAGAGTTTATAACATACATGACGTAAAGAGAGCGAGGGTCGAGGAAATAGGGAATGTTTTTCCCTAAACAAATTAGGGATTTCGGTAACAGAACTTTTCAGTCAGAGAAACATGTAAGAAATGAAATGGCGGGAGTTATGTTGCAGCTTCAGCACGGACAGCGCGATAAACACGTGCCGTGCTGTGGTGCCTGTTCGCTGCCGCAAAGAGTCACACAGGGACTCGCTGTCATTTCTTTTAACACAGCGTGGCCATCGGGCTCCTTCTTGAGTCATTTGTTTGTCTTAATTCTTTTATCAAACCGTGTGCTTAAAGCATCAGACAATCTCAGTGCATAGTTGATTTTATTCAAACACAGGGTGTGCCTATCAATGGAAAAATACACGTTTAAACATTTCAACTGATTGGTTGGTCAAAAGAACAGACCAATATTGGTTGACCAATATTTTTTTGGGGGGGATCGGGGACAGCCCTACAGTTCACCCTAAAATCACAGTTTGCCTAGAGTGGGACAGAGACTTACTGTATGTTATCTCGACACTTGACCACGCTTGGGTCTGAACTCATACAGGTCTTAATGGTAACCTCATCAACCGTGCACACTGCCTGTAATCAACGCCATGTACTTGCTTGGGACTAAGTAAGAGATTAGCGATTTAATAACTTGAGTAAAGCCTCTTATTTCCCAGCCAAGCCTCTTTTTAACATGGCTAGCCTAGCACTTACATTGCGATCGTAATATGGCTAGCAGTTACGTTGCCGGAGATCGTGGAGAGTGAAACGGGATGCCCCAGGGTTGAACAGTAACGCCCTGACAACAGATCAGAACAATGGCCACAGGAGAAGAATGTCTGGCAGCCCTCAACTGACAACCACAACAATAACAATCAGGAGAGAGGGGGAGGTAGAGAGGCTGATTGGGAGACAGAGAGAGACGTGGAGAGGTAAAGAGGGATGTCGCGAGAGACGGACTGTCCTGGTGAGCAAAGCCTCTTCCTTTCGCAACAACAACAGCAGTGCTCCCTCTTCCTTTGGCAATAACAGTAGTGTGGAGTCTTGCATGGTCCTAGTAGTCTTGCCCCAGGGCCATCATAGTGACTACTGCAGTCAGACCTGTCGCCCCTATCATATCCCAGGCATGAGCTGTTCACCCAACCACATCTAATTGGTGGTTAGCTGTTCTGTTGGCCCGGCCTTGGCGCCACTGCCTCATCCGCCTTGTAAAGCGGAGGTTGCGTGTGCGTGTCATCCTTGTTGAGGTGTTTGTGTGGGAGGGAAGTTGATGTTTCCGTGTAGACACAGTGGTGCTGGTGGAAGAGGAAAGGTGGATCTCGGAAACTGGCAGGGGTACTGTTAGCATGTCTGCTCTGTGGCCCAATGCACGGGCGTTGTTTTGACTTTTGCTCACCTCCTTTCTGTCTTTCTCTCTGTGTGTGTCTCTCTCTCTCTCGCTCCCTCTCTGTCCTGTATCTCTGTCTCTCTCCTCTCACTCTCCTGTATCTCTCTCTCTCTCTTCGTTTCTCTCTCTTCGTCTCTCACTCTCCTGTATCTCTCTCTCTCTCCTCTCACTCTCCTGTATCTCTCTCTCTCTCTCTCTCGTCTCTCACTCTCCTGTATCTCTCTCTCTCTCTCTCGTCTCTCACTCTCCTGTATCTCTCTCTCTCTCTCGTCTCTCACTCTCCTGTATCTCTCTCTCTCTCTCTCTCGTCTCTCACTCTCCTGTATCTCTCTCTCGTCTCTCTCTCGTCTCTCACTCTCCTGTCTCTGTGTGAGTGTAACTGTCCTGTTTCCCTTGAGAGATGGGAAGGAGTTAATGCGTTCTCTGCTGCCACTGCCAAGTACAAAATGTGTTTTCTCATAATTTTATGATCAAATTAAGAGAAATCTTATCCCACAGCTATGACTCAAAGACTTCTTGTCCCGGAAAGTATTTTTTTGGGGGGAGGGGGTTGGGGTTCACTTGAGAGGAAAGCAACTGTGACTTCAAACTTTAATTTAAAAATGTCAAAATTTGAGTTTCACTGGTTTACTCGTAAGGTGGGGTGTTTTTTCCCTTCTTAAAAAAAAAAAAATCCCTGTGAGCGTTCCCGAGCCCCGTTGGGTCCGGGTGTGTGTTTTGAGAGTGACGTAAAGGGTGTGTCTGCAGCCTCGGCACCTGGCATAGCTTCATATATCACAGAGAACAATGGTATGCCCCCCCCCCCCCCCAAACATCACACACGCTTTCCTCCTTTCTCCTTCTCTCTCTTCCTTTCCTTCTGTCTAGCCTTCTTTTCCACGTGGGATAAAAGTTTATCCCCAGTCGTGAAGACCTCGGCTGGGACTTCCTTTTTGTGAGCGTAGCGGTAGTCTTGGGAGATGGCACAGTATACGGTATAAACAATATCTTTTTGAAATCCCGGTTTTCACTACCTTTAGAAAAAGACGCTGGGGGGGGGGGTGTTACGCCACTGCTAATTACTGTAAGTTAAGTGTAACTATAAGAAATCTAAGATGGCAAATACATTTCATCCAGTGCATGGATCCAGCTATGCATGTGGCTTGCTAGCTAAGTGGCTAGATGACAAGATCGGGATTATTAGTTACAGCAGAGACATTCAATCCCCTCCTAGATAAAGATGTTGTCAGAATTGTTGTGTGTGTCAAAAATAAATAAATATATATAGTAACAGTCAAACGTTTGGAGACACTTACTCATTACAGGGTTTCTCTTTATTTGTACTATTTTCTACATTGTAGAATAATAGTGAAGACATCAAAACTATGAAATAACACATATGAAATCAATTAGTAACCAAAAAAGTTGTATATATTTGAGATTCTTAAGTAGTCATCCTTTGCTTTGATGACAGCTTTGCACACTTTTGGCATTCTCTCAACCAGCTTCATGAGGTAGTCACCTGGAATGCGTTTCAATTAACAGTTGTGCCTTGTTAAAAGTTTGGAATTTATTTGAGCCAATCAGTTGTGTTGTGACAAGGTAGAGGTGGTATACAGAAGATAGCCCTATTTGGTAAAATACCAAGTCCATATTATGGCAAGAAAAGCTCAAATAAGCAGAGAAAGGACAGTCCATCATTACTTTAAGACATGTAGGTCAGTCATTCCGAAAAATGTCAACTTTGAAAGTTTCTTCAAGTGCTGTCACAAAAACCATCAAGTTTTACGATTAAACTGGCTCTCATGAGGACTGCCACAGGAAAGAAAGACCCAGAGTTACCTCTTATGCAGAAGATAAGTTCATTAGAGTTACCAGCATCCAGAAATTGCAGCCCAAATAAATGCTTCAGAGTTCAGGTAACAGACACAGCTCAACTGTTCAGAAAAGACTGCATGAATCAGGCTTTCATGGTCGAATTGCTGCAAAGAAACCACTACTAAATGGCACCAATGAGAAGAGAGACTTGCTTGGGCCAAGGTCGGATGAGTCCAAATCTGCATTCTGCAGCGATAAGCCATCCCATCTTGTTTGTGCTCAGTGGGACTATCATTTGTTTTTCAAAAGGACAATGACTCAAAACCCCACCAGGCTGTGTAAGGGCTATTTGACCAAGGAGAGTTATGGAGTGCTGCATCAGATGACCTGGCCTCCACAATCACCCGACCTCAACCCAATTGAGATGGTTTGGGATGAGTTGGACCGCAGAATGAAGGAAAAGCAGCATATGAAGTGCTCAGCATATGTGGGAACTCCTTCAAGACTGTTGGAAAAGCATTCCAGGTCAAGGTGGTTGAGGGAATGCCAAGAGTGTGCAAAGATTTCATCAAAGCAAAGGTTGGCTGCTTTAAAGAATCTAAAATATATTTTGATTTGTTGAACACTTTTTTTTTGTTGGTTACTGCTAGTTCATAGTTTTGATGTCTACACTATTCTTCAATGTAGAAAATAGTAAAAAATAAAGAAAAACACTTGAATGAGCAGGTGTGTACAAATTTTTGACTGGTACTATATAATTATTTAAAATTGTGCCTCTTGTGTGCACTTCTGGTAATTCCGTATACCCCGGTATGGTACAGAAACGGTATGAAACTCGGGACCCTACGTGGCGTTGGTAGTACTGGTGGTGAGAAGCTTGTACATCGGGTGGTTAGGCTGGCAATCTCTCCAGAGGCCCAGTAAAAAAACATAGCTGGAATAGTTCATTTCAGCTCTGGCTGCCCAGTTAATCACAACCACATTTTACCCAGCCGCTCCACTCTCCAGCCAGACCGACGGAGAGAGAGGGAGAGAGTGAAGGAAAAGAAGCATATGAAGTAGTGGTCGACCAATTAATCGGCATGGCTGATTTTAATTTGGCCGATTTCATGTTTATATAACGGTAATAGGCGTTTTTTGGACGCCGATTACATTGCACTCCACGGGGAGACTGCGTGGCAGGCTGACCACCTGTTACGCGAGTGCAGCAAGGTGTCAAGGTAAGTTGCTAGCTAGCATTAAACGTATCTTATAAAAACCAATCAATCTTAACATAATCACTAGTTTACTACACATGGTTGGTGATATTAGTAGTTTAACTAGCTTGTCCTGCGTTGCAAATAATCAATGCGGTGCCTGTTAATTTATCATCGAATCACAGCCTACTTCGCCAAACGGGTGATGATTTAGCAAGCGCATTCGCAAAAAAAGCACTGTTGTTGCACCAATGTACTTAACTTCTCTAGGATATGTGGGACGCTAACGTCCCACTTGGTCAAATGCCAGTAAAAATGCAGAGCGCCAAATTCAAATAAATTACTATAAAACTCAAACTTTCATGTAATCACACATGAAAGACACCAAATTAAAGCTACGATTATGTTAGGTCAGTACATAGCCACAGAAAAACACAGCCATTTTTCCAGCCAAAGAGAGGAGTAACAAAAAGCAGAAATAGAGAAAATTAATCACTAACCTTTGATGATCTTCATCAGATGACACTCATAGGACTTCATGTTACACAATACAAAAATCTGAGTTTAGGCGGGACGCTACTGTCTCACTTGGCAAAAAGCCAGAGAAAATGCAGAGCGCCAAATTCAAATTAATTACTATGAAAATTACTATAAAATCTAACTTTCATTAAATCACACATGAAAATTAAAGCGACACTGGTTGTGAATCCAGCCAACATGTCAGAATTCAAATAGGCTTTTCGGCGAAAGCAAACGATGCTATTATCTGAGGATAGCACAATAGTAAACAAAGACAGAGAAGCATATTTCAACCCTGCAGGCACGACACAAAACGCAGAAATAAAAATATAATTCATGCCTTTGACGAGCTTCTGTTGTTTGCACTCCAATATGTCCCATAAACATCAGAAATGGTCCTTTTGTTCGATAAATTCCGTCGATATATATCCAAAATGTCCATTTATTTGGCGCGTTTGATCCAGAAAAACACCGGTTCCAACTTGCTCAAACGTGACTACAAAATATCTCAAAGGTTACCTGTAAACTTTGCCAAAAAATGTCAAAATGTCAAAAATTCAATGAAACTCATGTTCTATTATCGGAATTTCTTTGCATTACACTGAATTAAATTCTACTTCCTGTCACTCAAAATCAAATTAATATTCTACATCCTGTGGGGGTGTGGCCAACTCATGAGTAGAATGGGAGTCGATACCAAAATTCTGAATGGTGCCCAACCCTGGCACACACACACACACACACACACACACACACACTGCTAATGCAGACACTGGCCAACCAAACAACACAGTAACCTCGATTTCTATGTTCATGACCACACACTTATGTGTATGAGCTGTTGTTGAGTTTAACTTAACACACATGAGACAGTTGGCACCACAAAGCTACAACATAAAGACTATAATTGGCCTTGTGGCTTGAGCTTTCAAGTGAATTTGACGTGAATCAAGTTGGTCTGGATCTTGCTATTTGCCCCCCTCAGTACTACTACTAGTTAGTTCCTTGGCGAATGATTTCATACCCTAAAGCATTTTACCAATCAACAACTGTAGTTTTTTTTAGTAGAAGTGCAAATTAATTCTCACTCACATTCACGCTGGGGGGAGGTAAAGAAAATAAGAATACTCGTCTCGTATGCTGCCAGACGACGGCAATATCGACAATTCAATTAACACTAGCGTTTGCGTTCGAAATGCTAATGCAGCCTTTTCGGCAAACCTAGGGGAATGTGCCATCACTTTGTCTAGTCCTGGTTATTCATTAGCTCTTCGTAATTGCTGGTGAACATACACGAAGCCGGGAGTAATATAATTATCCCGTCTCTAAAGGTCAAACGAGCGAGGTCTTGACAGCACTATGTGTGGACGGTGCCCCATCGGTTAGAAAAATGCACATTCTACTGGACGATTGAACTGGAAATCTCCCCACCTGTTTTTTTTGTTTTTTTGTTATTCAGAACGTCATTGAAAATCAAATGTTAACTTGAGCTCAAGACTTCTGATTTAAGAATGAGAGGCAGTGAGTGGAGAGACCTATGTCGGTGGACTTCCTGTCCCAAAAGCACTGTGGGCAGAGCTCAAACGCTTGCCACGCATCCCAGATTTTGTCATAGCATGAGCTCACCCCGGTCAGCCCTGTCAAATCCACATTAGCGTTTATAAAAGGGACCTGATCATACAAGTGAAGAAACCCCACAGCACACCAATTGTTTCCTTACCAGGCAAACACAGGTCTGCCTCAGTCCCCTTTAAAACAGTGTTTTACCAGACAGTGGATCAAGAAGTACAGGTGATTCCTACAGCCTTGCATCTAAAGATTCGAGGCTCTGTCCTGAAACAATGCTTTTATTCTTGACTTGAAATCTAGAATATCTGAGGTCAGGGTTGTGTAGGTTACTTTCTAAATGTAATCTGTTAGTCACTACTTACCTGTCAAATTTTAATCAGTAATGTAACTTTTGGATTACCCAAAATCACTAACGTAATCTGATTATATTCAGTTAATTTTAGATTACTTTCCCCTTAAGGCATTAGAATAATACAAAAATGTATGTGATTAATTTAACAACATCTATTGCAGGATAAATCAATGTTGAAGTTTACATAGCTGGCCATATATGGATGTAAAATGTTACTTTACGGGTTGGTTATGTAGGCTTCTTCTAACCCATTGCTTTCTACTACATACAGTTGAAGTCGGAAGTTTTACATACGCCTTAGCCAACTACATTTAAACTCAGCTTCACAATTCCTGACATTTAATCCTAGTAAGAATTCCCTGTCTTAGGTCAGTTAGGATCACCACTTTATTTAAGAATGTGAAATGTCAGAATAATAGTACAGAGAATGATTTATTTCAGCTTTTATTTCTTTCATCACATTCCCAGTGGGTGAGAAGTTTACATGCTACCAAATGCTACCAAATACTAATTGAGTGTATTGCCTTTAAATTGTTTAACTTGGATCAAAAGTTTTGGGTAGCTTTCCACAATAAGTTGGGTGAATTTTGGCCCATTCCTCCTGACAGAGCTGATGTAACTGAGTCAGGTTTGTAGGCCTCCTTGCTCGCACACGCTTTTTCAGATCTGCCCACAAGTTTTCGATCGGATTGAGGTGTAGGGCTTTGTGATGGCCACTCCAATACCTTGACTTTGTTGTCCTTAACTTCTAATTGGTCCCAATCCCGGATCCGGGAGCACCCCCCACAGTAAAAAAGCTGACTAGCATAGCCTAGCATGCGTCACAAGTAAATACTAGCATCTAAATATAATTAAATCACAAGTCCAAGACACCAGATGAAAGATACACATCTTGTGAATCCAGCCATCATTTCTGATTTTTAAAATGTTTTACAGGGAAGACACAATATGTAAATCTATTAGCTAACCACGATAGCAAAAGACACAACTTTTTTTCCCACCATTTTTTTCCTGCATAGGTAGCTATCACAATTTCGACCAAAGATATATATAGCCACTAACCAAGAAACAACTTCATCAGATGACAGTCTGATAACATATTTATTGTATAGCATATGTTTTTTTAGAAAAATGTGCATATTTCAGGTATAAATCACAGTTCTACATTGCAGCTGCAATCTGAAATAGTGCCGAAGCAGCCAGAATAATTACAGAGACCAACGTCAAATACCGAAATACTCATCATAAAACATTTCTGAAAAATACACAGCGTACAGCAAATGAAAGACCAACATCTTGTGAATCCAGCCAATATTTCAGATTTTTTAAGTGTTTTACAGCGAAAACACAATTTAGCATTATATTAGCTTAGCACAATAGCCGGAAACACAAGCCGTTTACCAGTAGCAAAGGTTAGCGATCGTAACAATCCAGCAAAAGATATATAATTTTTGACTAACCTTGATATACTTCATCAGATGACAGTCCTGTAACATCATATTACACAATGCATATAGGTTTTGTTCGAAAATGTGCATATTTAGCAGCACAAATCGTGGTTATACAATGTGATTAGTAGCAACATTTCAGGCAATCTGGCCGGCGCCATCTTGGAGAGGCACCTAATCTAATCGATAACTAATCGTAAACTTGACTAAAAAATACAGGTTGGACAGCAAATGAAAGACACATTAGTTCTTAATGCAACCGCTGTGTTAGATTTTTAAAATTAACGTTACTCGACATTCAGCGTGCGTTACAGCGAGACCATGCCTAAATCAATGGCGAACTAATAATTTTACATCTTTCCACAGATATACGAATTAACATCATAAATAGCTCTTACTTTTGGATGATCTTCCATCAGAATCTTGGGCAAGTGGTCCTTTGTCCAGAACAATCGTCTTTTGGTTGAAAGATGTCCTCTACTCCTGTAGAAATTAGCTGCTAACGCCGATGTACCGGAGAGGTGCCCAACTCGTGATAACGCCTGACAAAGAAACTCCAGAAAATCGCAATAAACTGCTATAAACTGCTATAAGTCGGTTTAAATTAACTACCTTATGAAGTTTTTAAGACAAAAAACTAATTAAATCAGAGCCGGAGATAAAGAACTGCTAAACCGAAAGCTTTTGAAGACGCCATGCCGGTTTCCCTCCTGCGTCAGGCGCCTCGTCGAAAAGGTCGGTACTTCCGTTCCAAGAGGTTTTATACTCCCCAGATGGTGCTATCCGCTCCATTCAAAGTCTCACCGCTTACTGACATCTAGGGGCAGGCGTATGCAGTGCATGTAGCCCCATAGCTTATAAGGGAATTTATAAACCGACCCTGGAACAGAGACCTCAATTTCAGAAATCTCACTTCTTGACAGGAAGTGAGCTGCAGAATGAGTTCTGTTTCACTCAGAGAAATAATTCAAACGGTTTTAGAAACTAGAGAGTGTTTTCTATCCAATAGTAATAATAATATGCATATTGTACGAGCAAGAATTGAGTACGAGGCAGTTTAATCTGGGAACGAAAAATCTTCAAAGTGTAAACAGCACCCCCTATTGAGAAAAGGTTTTAAGCCATTTTGCCACAACTTTGGAAGTATGCTTGGGGTCATTGTCCATTTGGAAGACCCATTTGTGATCAAGCTTTAACTTCCTGACTGATGTCTTGATGTAGCTTCAATATATCCACATAATTTTCCTACCTCATGATGCCATCTATTTTGTGAAGTGCACCAGTCCCTCCTGCAGCAAAGCACCCGAACAACATGATGCTGCCACCCCCGTGCTTCACGGTTGGGATGGTGTTCTTCAGCTTGCAATCCTCCCTACTTTTCCTCCAAACATAACGATGGTCATTATGGCCGAACAGTTATATTTTTGTTTCATCAGACCAGAGGACATTTCTACAAAAAGTACGATCTGTGTCCCCATGTGCAGTTGCAAACCGTAGTCTGGCTTTTTCATGGCAGTTTTAGAGCAGTGGCTTCTTCCTTGCTGAGCGGCCTTTCAGGTTATGTCGATATAGGACTCGTTTTACTGTGGAAATAGATACTTCTGTACCTGTTTCCTCCAGCATCTTCACAAGGTCTTTTGCTGTTCTGGGATTGATTTGCACTTTTCGCAACAAAGTACGTTCATCTCTAGGAGACAAACGCGTCTCCCTCCTGAGCGGTATGACGGCTGCGTGGTCCCATGGTGTTTGTACTTGCGTACTATTGTTTGTACAGATGAATGTGGTACCTTCAGGCATTTGGAAATTGCTCCCAAGGATGAACTAGACTTGTGGAGGTCTTGGCTCATTTCTTTTGATTTTCCCATGATGTCAAGCAAAGAGGCACTGAGTTTGAAGGTATACCTTGAAATACATCCACAGGTACACCTGCAATTGACTCAAATTATGTCCATTAGCCTAACAGAATCTTCTAAAGCCATGACATAATTTTCTGGAATTTTCCAAGTTGTTTAAAGGCACAGTCAACTTAGTGTATGTAAACTTCTGTCCCACTGGAATTGTGATACAGTGAATTATAAGTGAAATAATCTGTCTATAAACAATTGTTAGAAAAATTACTTGTCTCATGCACAAAGTAGATGTCCTAACCGACTTGCCAAAACTATAGTTTGTTAACAATAAATTTGTGGATTGGTTGAAAAATGAGTTTTAAAGACTCCAACCAAAGTGTAACTTCTGACTTCAACTGTAAATAATAAGATAAAATGATATCTTTACATAAAAAAAACAAAGTATCAGAATTCCAATTAATTCCAATAACTGTTATACCCCTTGATCTTCAAGAATAGGACTTGGAAATATGGAAGTATACATTAGCCAAATTATTTACTTGAGCATAACCCCAAAACTAAGGATTTATTAGCCAGCCCTACTCTGTTATGATTTTGTTGTCATGGAGGACTGATTGGGCTCATTGATTCAAGTTGAAAAATAAATGCTGCGCTCATGGAATGGCATGCTTTGAGCACTACTGAAAAGTGCAATTTATATCTTCCGGAGACACCTGAAACCCCACCTCTTTAAGGAATACCTAGGATAGGATAAAGTAATCCTTCTAACCCCCCCCCCCCCCTTAAAAGAGTTAGATGCACTATTGTAAAGTGGTTGTTCCACTGGATATCATAAGGTGAATGCACCAATTTGTAAGTCGCTCTGGATAAGAGCGTCTGCTAAATGACTTAAATGTAAATATGTGAAAAATGTATGCCATCTGCTGCATTTGCTATAGGCCTATTGTTTACCTTTTTGTTGGTGACACTTTGATATCTTGATAATATTCAGCTGTTTAAAGGGCAAATCCACAGATGAAGCAATAACAAAACGGTTGCCCCGCGTCTGTTTTGGGTAAAAAGCTGAGGAATGGGCCAGGAGAAATGTAACCACTCTCCGATTAATAGACAGAGCTATCGATGCAAGGACTGACCATCCATGATATAATTTTGTTTTGTTTTAACCATGTTATGAGGCTATACAGTGTTTGTTTACATTTCCATTGTTTACGTACATTGGAGAAAAACAAGCTTATATTTTGGGTTCTCATGGAGTGTGACAGTTTGAACTAAGCTCATGAGGCATTTTATAAGTTATATTCTTCAAGAATCAATTGATATACAGTACCAGTGAAAAGTTTGAACACACCTACTCATTCAAGGGATTTTCTTTATTTTTTCTATTTTCTACAAATCAAAATATGTTATATTTGAGATTCTTCAAAATAGCCACCCTTTGTCTTGATGGTAGCTTTGCACACTCTTGGCATTCCGTCAGCCAACTTCACCTGGAATGCTTTTCCAACCGTCTTGAAGGCGTTCCCACATATGCTGAGCACTTGTTGACTGCTTATCCTTCACTCTGCGGTCCAACTCATCCCAAACCATCTCATTTGGGTTGAGGTCGGGTGATTGTGGAGACCAGGTCATCTGATGCAGCACTCCATAACTCTCCTTGGTCAAATAGCCCTTACACAGCCTGGTGGTGTGTTGGGTCATTGTCCTGTTGAAAAACAAATGATAGTCCCACTGTGGTAGTAATGCTGGTTAAGTGTGCCTTGAATTCGAAATAAATCACTGACAGTGTCCCCAGCAAAGCACCCCCACACCATCACATCTCCTCTTCCATGCTTCACGTTAGGAACCACACATGTGGAGATCATCTGTTCACCTACTCTACGTCTCACAAAGACACGTCGGTTGGTCTGACTCATCAGACCAAAGGACAGATTTCCAACGGTCTAATGTCCATTGCTCATGTTTCTTGGCCCAAGCAAGTCTCTTCTTCTTATTGGTGTTCTTTAGTAGTGGTTTCTTTGCAGCAATTCGACCATGAAGGCCTGATTCACGCAGTCTCCTCTGAACAGTTGATGTTGAGATGTGTCTGTTACTTGAACTCTGTGAAGCATTTATTTAGGCTTCAATCTGAGGCTGGTAACTCTAATGAACTTATCCTCTGCAGCAGAGGTAACTCTGGGTCTTCCTTTCCTGCGGAGGTCATCATGATAGCCAGTTTCATCGTAGCGCGATGGTTTTTGCAACTGCACTTGAAAAAACGTTCAAAGTTGTTGAAATTCTCCGGATTGGTTGACTTTCGTCTTAAAGTAATGATGGACTGAGTTGTTCTTGCCATAATATGGACTAAGCCCTATTTGGTATAACACCAACTTCTGTATTCTACCCCTACCATGTCACAACACAACTGATTGGCTCAAACGCATTAAGAAGGAAAGAAATTCCACAAATTAACTTTTAACAAGGCACACCTGTTAATTGAAATGCATTCCAGGTGACTACCTCATGAAGCTGGTTGAGAGAATGCCAAGTGTGCAAAGCTGTCATCAAGGCAAAGGGTGGCTACTTCGAAGAATATAAAAAAAGATATATATTTTGATTTGTTTAACACTTACTTGGTTACTACTTGATTCCATATATGTTATGTCATAGTACGTTTGATGTCTTCACTATTCTACAATGTAGAAAATTTTAAAAATAAAGAAACCCTGGAATGAGTAGTACTGTGTGTGTGTGTGTGTGTATAAGTTATAAGTCCAATAATAGATGTAGCAGCTACAGAGTTCCCCTTTTTAAGTCTATCAAATGCATGCAGGTTTGAGCATGTGTTCATTAGGCCTATGGATTTACATTTTTATCAGCATGAATTAGATTGAGCATAGGCAGGGATTAGATTGACCATAGGCAGGGACCCACACTATGCAGCTATTCCAAGAGTGCATTTTTCACTGGCTGTCCATTAGTTTCAAAAACAATGATTGATTGTCAGCTTAAACTTCTTGAATTCAACCATTTATTGGGTTCAAATACACATTTAGATTTGAGAACAGCCATCCACAGCAACCACAATCTGTAAGGCGCAAATAGCTAAATGAACAGTCAGTATCTGGTGTGGCCACCAGCTGCATTAAGTACCGCAGTGCATCTCCTCCTCATGGACTGCACCAGATTTGCCAGTTCTTGCTGTGAGATGTTACCCCACTCATCCACCAAGGCACCTGCAAGTTCCCGGACATTTCTGGGGGGAATGGCCCTAGCCCTCACCCTCCGATCCAACAGGTCCTAAACGTGCTCAATGGGATTGAGATATGGGCTCTTCGCTGGCCATGGCAGAACACTGACATTTCTGTCTTGCAGGAAATCAAGCACAGAACGATTAGTATAGCTGGTGGAATTGTCATGCTAGAGGGTCATGTCAGGATGATCCTGCAGGAAGGGTACCACATGAGGGAGGAGGATGTCTTCCCTGTAACGCACAGCGTTGAGATTGCCTGCTATGACAACAAGCTCAGTACGATGATGCTGTGACACACCGCCCCAGACCATGACGGACCCTCCACCTCCAAATCAATCCCGCTCCAGAGTACAGGCCCCGGTGTAACGCTCATTCCTTCGATGATAAACACAAATCCGACCATCACCCCTGGTGAGACAAAACTGCGACTCGTCAGTGAAGAGCACTTTTTGCCAGACCTGTCTGGTCCAGCGACAGTGGGTTTGTGCCCATAGGTGACGTTGTTACCGGTGATGTCTGATGAGGACCTCCCTTACAACAGGTCTACAAGCCCTCAGTCCAGCCTCTTTCAGTCTATTGCGGACGATCTGAGCACCGAGGGAGGGATTGTGGGTTCCTGGTGTAACTCGGGCAGTTGTTGTTGCCATCCTGTACCTGTCCCGCAGGTGTGATGTTCGGATGCACCGATCCTGTGCAGGTGTTGTTACACGTGGTCTGCTACTGCGAGGACGATCAGCTGTCCATCCCGTCTCCCTGTAGCCCTGGTCTTAGGCGTCTCACGGTACGGACATTGCAATTTATTGCCCTGGCCATATCTGCAGTCCTCATGCAGCATGCCTAAGGCACGTTCATGCAGATGAGCAGGGACCCTGGGCGTCTTTCTTTTGGTGTTTTTCAGAGTCAGTAGAAAGGCCTCTAGTGTCCTAAGTTTTCATAACTGTGACCTAAATTGCCTACCGTCTGTCAGCTGTTAGTGTCTTTTTGACCGTTCAACAGGTACATGTTCATTAATTGTTTGTTTTATTGAACAAGCATGGGAAACAGAGTTTAAACCCTTTACAATGAAGATCTGTGAAGTTATTTGGATTTTTACGGATTTTCTTTGAAAGACAGGGTCCTGAAAAAGGGACGTTTCTTTTTTTTGTTGCTGAGTTTAGATATCAATAATAAGTGATATCCGTATCGCCGTAGATGACACCACTGCTGTCATCCTTACCGCCAAGCGTTCATTCAAGTTGGATAATCTTTGGATGTCGACAGCAGTCGCACCATTGGAAGACACAGCTTGGACTGTAGCCTGCAAAAGCCTATTCCTGCTCTTTTCCCGCGATCCATCAAACACATTTGGCGCGTCATCATAGTGGTGTCTGACGTGTGGTCAGACTCGCTCAGATGGAACAAAGTTAAACGTGCATCTTTTTTTCAGGGAACAGGGAAGTGTTCCTCGTTTTTTCCCCCCCCGCAAACATCTTTTCTGAATTTAAAAGTAATCCTTCAAGTAATCATCTTGTTTTTCAAAAGTATCTATAATCGGATTACATGTAAGCCGTTGCTCCCCAACCCTGTCTGAGGTACAGTATCAAGTCAGCTCCAGTCAAATGCGGCCTCGTAACATTTATAACCCGGTCTTAAATGTCATCAATCGCTGTCAACGGCCTATGAAAGCAGCGACACGAGAAAGGCAACAAATGGATGCATATATAGCCTTTCATCCTTGTTCTGTTCTCCATCATCGTTGCATCCGGCGTTTCCCTTGTTGCTACTAACGCCATCTACTTTAGCACTTAGAGCTGAGAGGCATTTGAAGCAACATTAACGGCTATCGGCAGCTGTTAACTGCACCGAAACGCAGGCACAAATAATGCTGTCATATTTTCCAATCTCTTTTCAAGCGTTGCGAAATATGGGAAGGTATAGTGGAAATGATTGGCGGCTGCCGGGTGGGCTAGTCCCTTGGGCTATTGGGGAAACATGGCAGGTCATTTGCCTTGGCTGTTTGGGTGATAAATGTGCCCTCCACTGCTGCTCTGGGCTGGATATGCAAAGTGGAAGAAGCTTATTCACTGTAGTGTTGAGAAAGTAGCAGATAGAAATGTAATGACTAGAGCTGACCTAATTTTCCGTTCCTATATTTTGCAGAGAATCGTGTCTGGTTCTAGATAAAGGGTGTCCATTTGGACGTCCCGGAATATTTTAATTGAAGCCCCTGGTTTCTCTGTACCAGCTCTCCCTCTCTCCTCTTCTATAGAGGTGCATAGATGGGATCTCTCTTCTCTCCTTCTTTTAGTCCTCCTCCTCCTTACCTTCTGCATTCCTGTCACTCACCGTTCCTCCTCTCACCCCCGCCCCTCTCCTTATCTGTTTTCCTCATTTGTGGGCACGTTTCTTTCTTTCAAATGGGTCTCCTGCTCTTCTTTGTCTTGTTTCTCTCTGGCGCTATTCTCCAATGAAACACACACACTGACATTTGTTTACACTAGGCTCAACATTATTCATTACCCAGTGTTTGGCGTTGAGAGAATGGCTGAAAGCAATACTAATGAATTTGTCTCTCTTTGTGTCCTTTTCTTTTGTCAACCGCTCAACCCTCCCTCCCTCCCCTCCTTTTCCCGCCGTCTGACTCACAATGGCCGTTGTTACTCATTCTGCGGCCTGCCTGCCACTTGGGACCGCTCAAACCAGTGGAGCGGTGTGGCCCAAACTAGTGCCAATGCATCTGTAGCATCACATCTGGTTCAGAGAAACTTTGCCTGTTAGCTCCCAGAGCTAATGCCTTTCGCTCAGCAGTATTGTAAAATGTAGGCGACCAGGGTTCAAACTGAGTTGATCGAACATACACATAATTTCTCCGGTTCAAGTTTTTTTGGACGTTGGAAAGATGAAGCGCTCTTACAAACAAGTATTGTTTGAACGTTTCATAAACCTTGTCCGCCCACTAGCTCATAAAGTCAGTTGGCCCCTGATGCACAAACCGCTCTCCTCTTATCACAATCTTACACTTTCTGCCTCACTGGTTACCTCTAGAAGGTATGTCTAGCTTGTCTCACCTCCCTTCTGTCTCGTTCACTCTCTTTCCCGCCCATGTTATGTCTCGCTCTTTAAAACAAATGTTCCTCTACCCCCCCCCCTCCTCCCTCAGTTTAGGCTACCTCTCTCCTATGCCCCTCTCTCTCTCTCACACTCTCTCATCCCCTCTTCCCCTCTATAGCAGGGCATTGGAGCGTTCAGCGCTGTGCGACGCGCTTGACTGGGAATATGTGCTGATGAGTAGTGGAAAGGCAGGAAACTGCCTGAGTTCATAGGCCTCCGTCTGTTTCTCCTCCCACTGAGCTCCGTTTCTCCCTCCATCCCTCTCTCCCTCTCTCCATCTGAATAGTCAGTTGCTCCAAACAGAGCCCCAAAGCGACATGCCTAACTAGCTTGGTGAAAGTATTTATTCAGATGAGCATTCACTCATAGTAGACTGCACACACCCTCAAGTCATATGGCATACGCAGTCTTCATGGGCAGAGGTGCCACGACCACAGACAGCCCTGTCTAAAACGACATTAAAATGACACCACACATCGAGTCAAAACGTAAGGAGAAAGAAAGTCCGCGTTTACTCAGGCAGCCCAATTTGTATTTATTATTGCCTCTCATTGGTTCATTTGACCAATCCGATCCAGGTTTTCCCCAATAATTGGTTGAAAGATCACAATAGGGCTGCCTGTGTAAACGCATCCATAAAAACACGGTAATGCGAACCCATTGTGAATGCAGCCAGATAATGCGTGCTGTCAGTGCTGGGCGGGGCCATTTTGTTGTTCTAATCAGAGTGTGTGATCTAGCTCACTGTGATCTAGTGGATGAGCTAATGGGGAGGAGACTATGGTTTGGCAGTACTAAGATTTGCTCTCTCTCAATGTCGGATGATCTGGGCCTCCGGTGTCTAAACAAAGACAACCGTTGTATAATTTCTCTCCGTTCTGATATGAATATGACTTGCATTTTTATGCGCGCTGGCTTCCTCCCGCCGCGCTACTTCATGATCAAACTATTCATTTAAATCCCGTTGTTTTTGAATAACCTAAAAAACATGTTAGGCCTAAGGTAATAAGGAGGAGTAGAACAAACCGTAGCAAGATGGAACATCTAGTAGTAGTTTGAACGCACCTTAGAGTTGAGCAACGCTTAGTCTAAAACAGATGATGGATGCGTCCCTCCTTGCCGTTGCGAATCAAACGGCTAAAAGCAAAATCCTACTAATTACAATAGCCTAACAAAAGCGTTAAGACAAATTACAGTTATGAGGAGTATTTCCAAAATAGGCTATTCAAAAAAAATAAGAAAAATAAAATGGTGCTTACTATCAGGAAGTTGCAGCTTTCACATGTGAAAGTCAGTCTATGGGCGATTCTCTCACAGCTTTATTTTGAATGGCATATTACAGGCAGCAAGAAGTCAAATGGATCAAACAATAATTCGATGGAATAATCGAATGAGAAGTCAAAATAACTCACAGCTGCGCAAAGCTTATGAAAGAAACGATGTGTAGGGTAGTCCAATTTCCTTAGCCTATTATTAGCAATGTATAGAACCTACCTACGTAGCAGGTTTTACTTTAGGAAAATGAACATTCTTACTGGCAGCATTTACCGGACATTTAGGAAATGTACCGGTGTTGTGCTGAAAATCTATCCCCCGTGTCAGACCCCCCCCCCCCCCCCTTCGCGTGAACGTGTACGCACTCAATTCTTCATTGCTGCGACTTGCTTGCTAGTTGTGATTTCTGATCATGTTAGGCTGCGTTTCATTTGAATTTTTATGTCGGTTTGATCGCGGGGGTAGGCACTAGTAATGTCTGCAGTTTTTGGTTTGGCTATTTGTTTCAAGTGTATTGGTCTATAAATAAATCTCTTTGCCAAAATTCGTCATCTCGCCGATGTCTTATTCGACTAGTAGTTGTTCTGAAATGTTTATTGCTGTCTTACATTTTACTCCCTCTGTTTAATATAACACGCATACATTTCGGTTGCCTATCCTGACATGAAGTTTGTTCTGTAGAAAATATTTGACTCTGATGTGTGCCACAGAAAGTATTTGACTCTAGCCACAAATTAAGGAAATTAGAAGGGGGGGTGGGGATTTCGGCAGGCAAGAAAATGTCATTTTTTCGGCACAACACCGGATACATAAGCATTGGTACCGTAGGCCGATTAGGGCATCCACCCACAGTTCTCAGAATGACACTAAGCAATTTGGGCAGAGGGTGCAGCAAATACCAAATAGATGATTGTTGAGTTGTGACTGTCAGTGAAAAGCAGAGACCCAGCCAGCCAATATTTAAAAATACAGTTGTGGAAAAACAGTTTGGAAAACAAATGGCTATAGCTTTAATTTCTTGTCAAATGACAATCTGATTTGGCCTATAGCCTAGGTCTACACTAAGCCACTACGTGCTGCATTGAGGTCTTTTTGCAAAAAGTGATTGAGATATCATTAGACAAAATGATGACCATCTAATCATCACATTAGGAATGGTAGGCTATCTTACATGCGTCTACAAATGCGAGGATGCATGGAATGCTTCATTATAAAGGTGAACTTTCATGGGGAAAGATTTGCTTCCCTGAACTTCAAACCCACATGCTAGAATAACTGCCTACATGTACTTTTCCTCAGCCAAAAAAAAAGAAAAAAAAAGAAAAACCACTAGCCTATGTTTTCTACTATCCCCCATAGTAGAAAAGTTCACCTATTCTATTGGTCAACTTGTCGTTCTGTGCGAGAAATAAATAGCCTATCCCAAACAGACTCTGGGACAGTTGTGGGACGATAGATCCCACATTCATACAACCAGTAGGCCTAAACTACATCCCCAAAACTTTCTTGGCTTAATTGTCTTTCACTGGTTAACTGAAACCCTGCTACATAAAAGACTAGGCCTGATAAGAGAGGAGCGTTCCATTATGATCGACTCTGTGGGCCGAACAACTAACATTATGAAGGAATTCGATGAAGTTCACGTCAGGGAAAGCACCATGTGACGCCGAAACTGGTCTGTGTAGTTTGTGACTAATGTAATAACTCGCCGACTAGCGTGCAATGTTGGTCACGTAAGATAAACGGTAACCAACACAAACATACAAAAGACTGGCACATTCAAACAGTGGCAACAAGTTCCACAGTTCATGCTGAGGCGTCAGGAACCCAGAGCTGGCACTCACTGCAGCTGTTGAGGCGGAAACACTGCTGAATGAGCGGTCGCATAAAACCTGTTCACATCTAAAATACCCATGCATAGATCACACACAAGCACGATCAGATGAAATAAGCCCTCGTAGTTTGTTCAGAATATCTGACTGCGCCTGGGTCATTCCTTCTTTCCTTGACAAATCCTTGGTGAAGGTGGGGTGGAGAGAGAAATGAACAGCGGAAGAGATACAGACAGAGGGGGTAGAAGAGAATGTATGAGAGAGAGATGGACAGAGAGGATAGAAGGGGAGAGGGAAATGAACAGAGCAGGAAGGGTGAGATAAGTGAACCGAGGGGAGGCTTAATAATGCTTCACACTAGCGCTGTGTTCAGTCATTCAGTGTCCAGTCACTGGAAAAAACTTGGTTGGCCATCTTCACTGGTTAAAAATCTTTTGAGTGGTATTAATTTGTATAGTTGGGTGACATCATCGGAAACATTCCAAATTTGAATTTGGTGTCCCACAAGGTTCTGTGCTTGGACCCATATTATTTTCTTAAAACGTGATTTTGATTTGTGCCTCCCTTGTGGCGCAGCGGTGTAATGCATTGCATCGCAGTGCTAGATGCGTCACTACACACCCGAGTTCAATCCCAGGCTGTGTCGCAGCTTGCCGCGACCGATAGACCCATGAGGCGATGCACAATTGGCCCAGCGCCGTCCGGGTTAGGGGAGGGTTTGGCCGGCCGGGCTGTCCTTGTCCCATCGCGCTTTAGCGACTCCTTGTGGCGGGCCGGGCACGTGCATGCTGACTTCGGTCGCCAGCTGTACTGTGTTTCCTCCAACACATTGGTGCGGCTGGCTACCGGGTTAAGCAAGCAGTGTGTCAAGAAGCAGAGCTGCTTGGCGGGGTCGTGTTTAGGAGGATGCATGGTAGTTGCAGCGATGGGACAAGACTGTAACTAGCAATTTGGATATCACGAAAAAGGGATTAAAAGTACCCCCCCCCCCCCCCCAACAACAAAAACATTTGTGGCCAGAGCCATGTTCCAGAGGATTCAGTTTTCTGACCATTTGAAGGTGGAAATGTCTTGTGGAGAACTGAGACGGTACCCGATTCTACATGTTGACAGACAAGCATGTATGTTCCATATGTATGTTATGTGAATATTCTGTAAGGTTACACCACACTGAATGTGACCTAGGGTGAGGCTGTTAGGGGCGGGGCGAGTGCAACACCTGTCGTGCACTGCTTGCATTCCTATCTGCAACGGCTCATAACGTTTCATCGCTCTGAATGTAACCCCAACTCTGTCCCCGATTTAAGAGGTTGCAGTAGGGTAGCGGAGTTTGGGTGGGGCAGTGTACACTACCCCCCCCCCCCCCCCCCCCTCTGGACAGAGACAACTGGAGCCTTTGATGCCGAGAGAGACAGCCTTTATACATATGCACGTACACACACACACACACACACCGGTGTGCTCAACGTCCCGTCTGTCACAACATAATCCTGTTTACCTCTAAAACACAAGTGTGCGTGGAGGATGCAAAGGAGGCCCCTAGTGTGTCAGCTGTCACTCCCTAGTAGAACCAACACTCGTCCCCCAATCAAGCGCACACACAACACTTATCTTCATGCAACACTGCCACTGGAGGAATAACGCCTCGGTTTGTGACAATGTAGCCTCGGTTTGTGACAATGTAGCCTGGGTTTGTGACAATGTAGCCTCGGTTTGTGACAATGTAGCCTCGGTTTGTGACAATGTAGCCTGGGTTTGTGACAATGTAGCCTCGGTTTGTGACAATGTAGCCTCGGTTTGTGACAATGTAGCCTCGGTTTGTGACAATGTAGCCTCGGTTTGTGACAATGTAGCCTCGGTTTGTGACAATGTAGCCTCGGGTTTGTGACAATGTAGCCTCGGTTTGTGACAATGTAGCCTCGGGTTTGTGACAATGTAGCCTCGGGTTTGTGACAATGTAGCCTCGGGTTTGTGACAATGTAGCCTCGGGTTTGTGACAATGTAGCCTCGGGTTTGTGACAATGTAGCCTCGGGTTTGTGACAATGTAGCCTCGGGTTTGTGACAATGTAGCCTCGGGTTTGTGACAATGTAGCCTCGGTTTGTGACGATGTAGCCTCGGTTTGTGATAATGTAGTCTAGGTATATTCTAAATCATGTTCTGATTTTAGCTCTGGGAGACCAGCTGAGTAGACTGGAGTCGCACAAAATCGAGTCAGTTTTGCAAGTTGCACTTTCACCCCCTGATCTGGGTTCAGCTTTTTGGCGGTTAACGTCTTTCAAAAAAACTTGCTCAAGATCTTACTTTGGCAGAGCATCTGCGGAGGGAATGGCACAACGCTTGCCCTCAACTACAGAGATTTACATTGGCATTAAAAACCACTCCCGAGTTCCTTTTATCACCCTCAGCCTTGCCAGTCAGCTCTTCTCCTTGCAAAGTTTGCCGTACAAAACATGTCCCCCGCCGCTAATATTAAATCACAGATCTGATATACTGACACCGAGTAGGCATTCCCTGCCGTTCAATGACTTGAATTGTAAAACCTTTTTTTACGATGCATTTTTGATTAAAAGACGTCACGATGATTCACTGGCAGGATTCTCGTCTGTGACTTAATTACCTCAAGTACCTGAAATATAACCCCCTTTCCTCAACTCATCACCCGACTCTAACTAGTCACTCAATGGAGGTGTGTTTTCTCCTTATTGTCCAGGGGAATAGTATATTCCGTATGCATACGTCCATATGCAGATTGTGCTTCCGGCTGTGGTTGAGATTTAACCCATGGAAGGGGAGATTAAGTAGGGGGTTGGGGTTTGTTCTCCTCCCCCCCCATTCCCCCTCTACCCACTCGGAGTACCCCGAAGGCAAATCCCTTAGCGTGTTGTCTTAAGGCTCAGACACGCTAATAGAGTTTGCTGGCCGAGATTACTTGGCACCCCTGAACGTAATTTGCGCACCGAGTGCGCACCGATTTTACATGTAGAACCGCTTGGGGGAGAAAAAAACTATGTCAGCAGTCAGACTGCAGCGGGTGGTCCCTAAAACCTAGATCCATATGTGCAAGCCTTTAGAGTGCCTGGTAAAGATAAGAGCTTAAGAGACTTGCCCATTCAATCTATATGAGTGTTATTGTGTGCTAGGCTAGTGCTGTGTGTGCATATGAGTGAGAGGGGCATATGCATGTTATACCTGTGGTTATATAGCCTAGTATTTAGGCTACGGCTATTAGTGGGGTGCGAGCAGGTACGTGCGCGCGTGTCGTGAACATCACTTCTCCACCTCCCATACTCTGTCTGTCTGTCTCTGTCTGTCTCTGTCTGTCTCTCTCTCTCTGTCTGTCGGTCTCTGTCGGTCTCTGTCTGTCTCTGTCTGTCTCTGTCTGTCTGTCTCTGTCTGTCTCTGTCTGTCGGTGTCTGTCGGTGTCTGTCTCTGTCTGTCTCTGTCTGTCTCTGTCTGTGTCTGTCTGTCTCTGTCTGTCTGTGTCTGTCTCTGTCTGTCTGTCTGTGTGTGTGTGTCTGTCGGTCTCTGTCGGTCTCTGTCGTCTGTCTCTGTCTCGGTCTGTCGTCCCCCTCCCATCTTCCTGCTGCAGCATCCGTCCGGCGACGCTTGGTTTTCCTACAATCAAATGTAGGATTTTTTTTATTTTTACATCAGCAGTTGTCACAAAGTGCTTATGCAGATACTAAAACCCCAGAGAGCAAACAATGCAGTTGCAGAAGCACCGCCGGCCCACGTGACAAAATGCAGCGAGGAGAGAATTTGCTTGAGCTTTACGTGCGGAGTCAGGCGCCTGGGTTTTTTCTGCTCTCCCCCGCTAGCGGCGAGTGCTATAATTGATATGCCACCGGCAATAAATCAGCCGGCCGCTGGTGCCAAGCTGGGGGCCATTATCTGAACGCACAGGTATAGCGTCGAGGAGCTGAATGCGACTGGCTGCCTGGCTACTTTGCATAGGCGTGAGAGAGCATGTAGAGCTAAGAAAGCTGAGAGAGCGAGAGCGGATTTATGAATTCTGTTTGGTTTAGTCCCCCGCCCCCCTCTTCATATTCTTCTGGGGGTCACACACACACACACACACACACACACACACACACACACACACACACACACACACACACACACACACACACACACACACACACACACACACACACACACACACACACGTACCAGTCTGTATCATTTCCTCAGATCCCCCTCCGCCGCTAAGCCCAAACACTGTTAACCCAAATAAACAAACTGAAAACCAATCAATCACTGTACTGTTTTTGCCTTTTCTATATTACTTGATTGCGATAACAGTTCAGGCCTAGATGTCACTCTAGGTTCTCAACCAACGGGTTAAAAAGCGAGACTCGCAAAAGTCCCAAATGATTGGCACGTTTTCCTGATCTTCCCCCAATATGGTGCTCAGCCTTGTTCTACAGCCTTTTCATTTCGACATGGCAGAGGAAATTGAAACTGAAGAGGTAAAAAAGGAAGAGAGGGAAAATTGAAAAACGACAGAGGAAATCTGTACGAACCTGGAAGTGCTGGCAGATTCTTTATCGGGGAGAGATTGTGACAATTTCCTCATCTGTCAAGCATTCCATCAAGACCCGGGGGAGTTGAGTGTAATAATTTTTTTTGTCCATTATCAACTTGCTCTCCTCTCTCCCATCTCAAAGCTAACTCAGGGATGGGGCCATAGGCTTCAGCCGGGCATGCTTTTTTCAGCCAACCCCTAGAATTAGCTCTTATAGAATTAGCCTTTGTAAGTGAGCTGCCATTTTTTTAAAATTATTATTATTATTTTTTACAATAGCATGCATTGGACACGGACGGTCTACCGTGATAGCGTTTCCCTTATTACTTGGGTAGATTACGGCCAGCTAGAGACCCAGGCAAGTACAATTTGTTGCGCCACTCACGCACTGTTAGGTCAAGTCATGTCGGCTGAAAATGAAGAGAAATTACTGTAGAGAAGACCTTCTACAGGTCTCCTCTTTTTCTCTCGCTCTCTCCCTCTCGTTCGTTCACGGGAATGACAAACGAAAATGAGCTCGCCGCCACGCTTTAAATTGACATCTGCTCTCGGTGCAAGAAATTAATATATATATTTTTTTTAGGATGACTTCTCACTTTGTTGCACCTGCTTATGTTGGAGAGGCTTCGACACAGGCAGCGGAGTTTATTAGTAGATGCACAACCGTATGGCGCCGTGTGCATTTATTGAACCTAGGTTTTCTCTATTGGCGTAAGCCACGTTAGGATTTCCGCGCCGCGATGTTGAAATGCCAGCGCGTTTCTCATCTGCGTTGTGGCCTCCTCCAGATGTTCTCCTGTTTTCTTTTCTCGCTTTTTCTTTCTATCTCCATTATCGCTCGCCCTCTCTCTCTCTCGGCCTGTCTTTCTCTCTCTCGCCCCCTCTTTCTCTCTCTCGCCCTCTCTTTCTCTCTCTCGCCCTCTCTCTCTCTCTCTCGCCCTCTCTCTCTCTCTCGCCCTCTCTTTCTCTCTCGCCCTCTCTCTCTCTCTCTCTCTCTCTCTCTCGCTCTCTCGCCCTCTCTCTCTCTCGCCCTCTCTCTCTCTCGCCCTCTCTCTCTCTCTCTCTCTCTCTCTCTCTCTCTCGCCCTCTCCCTTTCTTTCTCTCTCTCTCGCCCTCTCCCTTTCTTTCTCTCTCTCTCGCCCTCTCCCTTTCTTTCTCTCTCTCTCGCCCTCTCCCTTTCTTTCTCTCTCTTTCGCCCTCCCTCTCTCTCTCTCTCGCCCCCTCCCTCTCTCTCTCTCTCTCTCGCCCCCTCCCTCTCTCTCTCGCCCCTCCCTCTCTCTCGCGCCCCCTCTCTCTCTCTCGCGTGCCCCCTCTCTCTCTCTCTCGCGCGCCCCCTCTCTCTCTCTCGCGCGCCCCCTCTCTCTCTCGCGCGCCCCCTCTCTCTCTCTCGCGCGCCCCCTCTCTCTCTCGCGCGCCCCCTCTCTCTCTCTCGCGCGCCCCCTCTCTCTCTCTCGCGCGCCCCCTCTCTCTCTCTCTCGCGCGCCCCCTCTCTCTCTCTCGCGCGCCCCCCCCCTCTCTCTCGCGCGCCCCCCCCTCTCTCTCTCGCGCGCCCCCCCCCCCTCTCTCTCTCGCCCCCGCTCTCTCTCTCGCTCTCTCTCTTTCCACAGCATATTCATCTTGTCCAGGCTTTCATTTGTGGAAATTGGATAACACAAACTCCCCTGAACCTCGCTGCTACCAGAGCTATGGTTTGCAATTCCACCGGCTAGCTTTTAGGGTTGTCTGATTGTGTGCATTTTTCCGAACCAAAACACTTTCCCCCTAAATCTCCCTCCAATGCGCACGCATGGACACACACATACACACAGTCATTTGTTAACTGACCGTACTACCTCCATGTGTTCTTGGGGACTAATTGAAACACAGGCCAACCCCTCAAATCACTCTCCGGAGGAAAACTGAAGATAAGGGAGGAAAGAATTGACTTATTATTCCTTCCCTCTTTCTCTTCCGTTTTAGATTTTCTCTATATCTCATGTTTTTGTGCCTCCCTCCCTCCCTTATGCCTCTCCCTCCCTCACGACTCTTCGTCCCTCCCTCCATCGTCTCTCGTCTTTCCCGGTTCGGTCATAAAATAACCCTCTGCCGACACTTTCATAGTCTAGGTGAAATTAAGCTGGGCCTCAGAGTTGCCGCACACATTTTGCGTAATCAGCATTTACAGGAAAACTAATGTCCCGGTATCGCCGGAACATGATTGGTCTGTCAAGCAGCGCTGAGATGGGCCAACTCAAACTCTCTGCTATCATTGGCACTAGAAATCACCCACAAGGAGAAAAAAAAGTCTTTATCCATTACTTCCACCTCCCCGTCAATCAATCCCCCCCCATCCCTCCTCTCCCATCAATCCCCCCCATCCATCCGTGCCAAGGGAATCCAACTCCGGGAAGATATGGAAGCCGAGGAAGTGCTGGCACGTGCTCGGCTTCCATATCTTCCCGGAGTTGGATTCCCTTGGCACGGATGGATGGGGGGGATTGATGGGAGAGGAGGGATGGGGGGGGGGCTAAATCCAGTCAATTCCACTCCCACACCGGGAATAGCCAAATGGGCCTGGGAACTTTGGCTCAGACAATTAGAGGTTGTTTTGGTTTGGATGGGAAGCAGATCTTTAGGTGCTCCTGAGTGGCGCAGCGGTCTAAGGCACTGGTTTGATTCCAGGCTGTATCACAACTGGCCGTGATTGGGAGTCCCATAGGGCTGCGCACGACTTGCCCAGCGTCATCCGGGTTTGGCCGGGGTAGGACGTCATTGTAAATAACAATTTGTTCTTAACTGACTTGCCTAGTTAAATAAAGGTTAAATAAATAAACATATATTTTTTGCATTTAACTGCTGGGAGTGGATGACTGGGTTGGGTGGGCGAGATAGCGAGAGAAGCTTTGGCTGGAGTGGAAATGGGAATTGTATTGTTGGAACCGCAACAACAATGACAACAACAACAGCAATTAATCTCTCTGAGACGTGTGCAGTATACTTTTGTCTCGAGTCTCGATCCATCTCATTCTTTAATTTCCCTTTTTTTCTAGCTTGCATTGTTCTCTACATTCCCGATGGAGCATAATGACCATGAATCATAATTTTTACTCCACCTCCCTCAGGGTAGAAAACATGTTTTGTCCATCAGGGAGCTGCGGATCTGCCACAGAGTAACTGAGAACCATGCCTTGGTGCTATTGACAGAATAAGGGCCTAATTAGGAGAAGAGGGGGATGCTGGGTAGTTTGCTGATACTGCATGCAGTGAGGAGGCCTGGGAGGGAGCAGAACTGGATACAAATTGCGTGGCGTCAATAGAAGTGTGCCACCTCTGGGGATTTTCTCAGCAGACCTTCTCTAAACCCCTCACTCTACTGTTGAACATGTGAAATATTAACAGGCTCGATGTTGTGTGTCTCTAACTCATCGCAGTGTGACTCGCGTTATTGTACCGTGCGTTGTGTAATATGCCTGAAGCTCTCGCTAGCTGTCTCCCTTCATAATTGAATGTAGTCACGGATATGTCCTACAGGCCTGAGTTTGTCATTTATTCATCTGGGGTGGTTGAATGTCGTCTTCACTTTTGTCTTAACTTGGCAGCGTATCTCGCGTGCTTTCAGGTTCCCCGGCTGATGCATAATCAATAGGTAATGTTCCATTGCGTCTCATAATGTGTTTTATTTTTTTTTGCCTTGCAGGGCTCCTACCAATGCCGCTGTGGATGATGCTCTGGATGACAGCTCCGAACGCAGAGAAAAGGACACCGGATCAATAGGAGCTTTCCCCCCCCCCCTCCCTTGGCCAGTCCATTCGCCTTCCAGGGGAAGAAAGCTAAACACAAACAGAGCCGGACTAGGTGCTGGAGTGAACCCACCTCCCCCATCCCTTTCCCCAGCCTTGCCCCCCGCAAGTCCCAGATATGTGGCCCTTACAGAGGTCACTCGCTGCCCCTCGTCTGGGGAACCTGCTCCTTCTTGGGGTGCTGGTCCTCTTGGTAGGCCCATCCCAAACAGGCCCATCCCAAACAGGAGGCCAACCCCAGGCCTTCAAAACCTTCTACCCGCCCGATTGGGGACTGACACACCTGGCCATCCACAACAAGACGGGCGAGGTCTACGTCGGCTCGGTCAACTGGATCTTCAAACTCTCCAGCAACCTCACCAAGCTGCGGAGCCACATGACGGGACCCGTGGTGGACAATGAGAAGTGCTACCCCCCGCCCAGCGTCCAGTCCTGCCCCCACGACCTGGCCCAGACTAGCAATGTCAACAAGCTGCTACTCATTGACTACGCCCAGAACCGGCTCATCGCCTGCGGGAGCACCTCCCAGGGCATCTGCCAGTTTTTAAGGCTGGACGACCTGTTCAAGCTAGGCGAGCCGCACCACCGCAAGGAGCACTACCTGTCCAGCGTGGCCGAGTCTGGCACCATGTCCGGGGTCATCATCACCTCCCCGCATGGCCCCGCCAGCAAGCTCTTCATCGGCACGCCCATCGACGGCAAGTCCGAGTACTTCCCCACGCTCTCCAGCCGCAAGCTGATGGCCAATGAGGAGAACGCCGACATGTTCAGCTTCGTATACCAGGACGAGTTTGTCTCCTCGCAGCTAAAGATCCCTTCGGACACCCTCAGCAAATTCCCCGCCTTCGACATCTATTACATCTACAGCTTCAGCAGCGAGCAGTTTGTCTACTACCTGACCATGCAGCTGGACACTCAGCTCACCTCGCCAGACGCCTCCGGCGAACAGTTCTTCACCTCCAAGATCGTCCGCCTCTGCGTGGACGACCCCAAGTTCTACTCGTACGTGGAGTTCCCCATTGGCTGCACCAAGGACGGTGTGGAGTACCGCCTCATCCAGGACGCTTACCTCAGCCGGCCCGGGAAGCAGTTGGCCGACTCGTTAGGCATTTCCGAAGATGAGGACATCCTGTTCACGGTCTTCTCCCAAGGCCAGAAAAACCGTGCCAAACCACCCAAGGAGTCGGCCCTGTGCCTGTTCACGCTGCGCCGCATCAAGGAGAAGATCAAGGAGCGCATCCAGTCCTGCTACAGGGGAGAGGGAAGGCTGTCGCTGCCCTGGTTGCTCAACAAGGAGCTGGCCTGCATCAACTCGGTGAGTCCTGCGACCCTCATAACGCCACTGACCTCTCTCTGATTCTCTGATTCAATTCACTGCCCTTCAATTCTGATATGTCACTCACATTAAATTCACTTTGATTCGTATTATTCACCATGCTCTTTTCAGAGAGCATTGGACAAAAGGCCTAAGCGCTGTAATGGCTGACCTTGTGGTCTCACTGGAGATCTGTCAAACTTGAGGAGACCGTAGTTACAACCACCCTGCAATTATCAGGGTTTCGCTTCAGACAGTGGTGATGAATACATGGGCCTTCCTCAACACGCCTCTGCCATGATGCTGGCATTTAGCTTTAGTCCCCTTCCACCACTTCTCCCTGGGGCCATCTGTAGGCCGGTCGTAATTAGAGAGGAAGTGCTGAAGCGTCGTGACTCTGAGCCCGGTTCCCACTCTCTTCCTGGAACCACTGAGTGCTTTGATTTAGTCCAACGGAGATATCATTAACCCAGTCCCCAGGATTTGTGAAATGTCACTCAAATGACACACACACACACACACAAATTCATTGAGAGAGGGTTGATCGCATGCTGTCTGCAGTACTCGGCCCCTCGGGGAAGACAGAGGCTTGGCTGGGGTTCTCCTACTGATCTACGGTGCATGGCCGCGCATGCTTTAGAGAGCACACGCCCCGCGCCAGGCTGAGAGAAACGTAATACACAGGCCTCAGTCCACATCTCTCTCGCTCTCCGTCGCCCTCTCTTTATGCCGCCTCCCTTCTCTCTCCCCTTCTTCTTCTTCTTCTCTCTTATCCCTTCTTCTTCTCCTTCCTCTTCCTTCTTCTCTCTTCCCAACAGTCATCCCGCTTTCTCTCCCTCGCCATGTTCTTTCTCTCCCTCTCCCCGTTCTTTCTCGCTCTGACTCCCCCTCTATTTATTTATTTATTTATTTATCCATCTACAGTCAACTTCTACTTCTTATTGTCTTTGTCACTCGCTCACTCACTTCTCAACCTCTCTCTCTCCTTCTTCCTCTTTCATTCATTCTTTCCCTCTTTTTTTTTGCGCTCTCTTTCTCCCCCCCCCCCCCCCCTTTCTTAGTCTCTACCACTCTAATGATTAGTTCTATTGATGTAGCATTCTTATTAAACAGCGGTTCGGCCCAGCTTGGTGACAGGTGCTACGTGCTAATGAAGGCCCATCTACAGCTGTACGTCATACACATAATGGACTACGAATGAGTACAGCAGGAGCAACAGCAGGTTACTCTTTATTACAGTTCATTACCAAGAGTGCACAGGTGCTTGAAAGAAAGGGATGTAGAGATTGGGAAAGGAGGCTGCCGAAAAGCCCGGTCGAGTCGCGCCGTCTGTCGTTTCTAAACCCTTGAGAGGGAGAGCGGGGGGAAAAAGAGAGGGATTTGTGAATGGCCCAGTTGAGGCACTCGGGGGGGGTCACCTCGCTCCTCCTCAGCTGCAGTTGATTTCCTGTCGTCGTGTTGGCCCTTTCTTTCTCAACTCCTCTTCTCCCCGTGAGTGTTAATTTGACCGTTTTGGAAATGGGCTATGGTTCTCCTCGTACAAATGTGTCTTCACAAGTAGCGTTTACACAGGAGAACTATTATCCAAAGCCAGTTCCCATGTGATCTTCTCTCAAGTAACACCCCACAATCTGCTTAGTCAGCCCGTCGGTCGCAAACCATTCCACACTGACTCATTCTGGATCCCCGCTTTTGAAGCCCACTCGTTGCCACAGCTCCCCGGCCCTGGTGGGCACGGTGATGTAAGGGCTGCTGTGTTCGCCGATTGGCTGGCCCTTGATCCCGAGTCGACGCCAGGTCAGGCTTGAGGACTCATTGAGCATAAGTAATGCTGTAAGCACAGGTCTTGGAACAGCGTTCCCCTCCCCCACCCTCTTAACCTTAGCCATTGAAAACTGACCTTAGATCAGTGTCTGGGGGTGATTTTGGCCCGTTGCTCCGTGAGGGTGTAGATGAGGTCAGCAGTTGACCCTGGTGTAGAGCGGCTGGGAGGCGGATGGAGGCAGTCCATTGGCCAGCTGAAGGGTGCAACCTATCATGATGAATGGTCTCCCGTACTGTCAGCTCCCCTCATTACCCCTGTAAATGGACTGTGACTGTGTGTGTGTGTGTGGAAAGCTCACATAGGTTCACTGTTGTAGATATTTATTATGTAATTTTGTTCTGTATATTGTACACACACGCACACAACTAGCTGAAGCGACCTCGGGCAGTGTCTGTGTTCTCGGGCCCTCATCGCATATGTCTGAGGTTTATTAGTGATGCTATGTCCTTCCACCACTGGGAGTAGATCCACAGAAACCATTTCTCCACTGAGAGAGGGAGGGAGCGAGACAGAGGTAGGAAGGGCGAGGAGTAGGGAGAGAGAGGTGGGTAGAGGGGGAGAGAGAATTAAAGGGGGAGAGCAAGTGGGTGGAGGATTGGGAGAGTGAGGGGGGGGTGGGGGGGGTGGAGAGGGAAGAAATGGCAGTGGTGAAAAAAGTACCCAGTTGTCATACCTGAGTAAAAGTAAAGATACGAGAATGACTCAAGTAAAAGTGAGTCACCCAGCAAAATTCTACTAGAGTAAAAGTCTAAACGTTTTTGGTTTAAAATATACGCAAGTATCAAAAGTAAATGGAATCGCTAAAATATGCTTAAGTATTGAAAGTAAAAGTGTAAAGAATTTCAAATTCCTTATATTAAGCAACCCAGACGGCATGATTTTCTTGTTTTCAAAATGTACGGATGGCCAGAGGCACACTACAACAGTCAGACATGATTTACAAACGAAGCATGTGTGTTTAGTGAGTCCGCCCGATCAGAGGCAGTAGGGATGACCAGGGATGTTGTCTTGATTATTGTGTGAATTAGACAATTTTCCTGTCCTGCTAAGCATTCAAAATGTAACACACTTTTGGGTGTCAGGGAAAATGTAAGGAGTGACTAGTACATTATTTTCATTAGGAAGGTAGTGGAGTAAAATAAAAAGTTATCAAAAAATATAAATAGTAAAGTACAGATACCCCAAAACACCTCTTAAAGTAGTACTTTAAAGTATTTTTACTTAAGTACTTTACACCACTGAGAAATAGTGAGCTGGAGCGAACGAGAGAGAGACAGAAATAGTGAGTTAGAGAGCTGGAGCGAACGAGAGAGAGACAGAAATAGTGAGTTAGAGAGCTGGAGCGAACGACAAATAGCTACAGAAAGAGAAAGGAGACATGCCTTTGCAGGCTACATCTGCTGAGGAAAGGGGGGCGAGGAGAAGTGGATATTGCAGATGGAGAGAAAGGAAAAGAGAAAGCTAGAGAAGCTAGCTACAGAAAGCCTGTGCTGCCCATGTGTCTCCTAGTACCATCAGCCACAGAGCAGGAGGAGATGATTTGAACAGAATGCTCCAGCACCAATAATATCGGTGTCAGTCACCCTGGCGCTGGGCTGTCACCGTCACCGCTGAGCCTTTCCGTCATCCGCTGGCTTTTCACAGGGAGGCGCTTTCTACCGCTGCTCCTGACCCTCCGCGCCAGCTGTTGGCTGGCAGTATGCCAGATAACGCTCACCGTCTTCAGGTGACATCTTGACATTCACGCCGTCAGGAAGTGAATAGGAGGAGAATAGAACAGTGGAGGATGTCCGTTAGTGTTGGCGCCATTGTGATTTGAGTGTGTTTGGCTGGGGTGTGTGTAGTGTTTGTTGTGGGTGGGTGTGGGCGTGTGTGTGTGTTTTGGGTGGTGTGTGTGTTGTGGGGGGGGGGGGGGGGGGGTGCATGTGTGGCATGTGCAGGCATTCATGAAGTCTGTAATGGACAAACAAAATACAATGCTACTATCACAACCTTTCCTTCGGTTTAGCCCACATCTCTATTTCTCTCTCTCTCTCGCTCGCTCTCGCCTAAGATGCCGCCGACGTATGGAATATGAATCTCCGGGGACTCACCGTCCACCCGACCTTCCCGGAGACGGCGGAACAATGGTCTAGCTTCTTCGGCGAGGCGCCGGGTAGCCTGGGATTCCTACCGTAGAGTAGGAAACGAAGACTGAGAGGCCGACGTGGGGGGGGGGGTCGTCTTAGTGAGATTGAGACGCCGGGTGACCCGTACTAAGCAGGACGCGTGTGTGCTATACTATGCAGGATGCCTACTCACAGCACTATTGAACTCAACTGGTATCTCTTCGAAGTAAGAGCGGATGTGAATCTCCGTCTCTCCTCATTCATCTAGCCTCGGGAGTTTGATAGTGTTTCAGGTTAGCCTTTTTATCTGTTAAACTACTTCCGTCCTGCCTCCGCTCCTTAGAGCCCATACACAAGACTGTGTTCCAAATGGCACCCTGTTCTTGATGTAGAGCACTACTCTTGACGAGCTGGTTAAAAGTCGCGCACTACGCAGGGGAATAGGGTTGCGTTTGGGCCGCACATAGGAGCCGCCGCCGCTACACTGATCTACATGAAGATATGCCTAGATACTGAAGGCTTTGTTGGGGCTAACGCTATCCGCTAATAGCATTATTCCATTTCATTTAACTTTGCTTATTCCATACAGGGGGGAAATACAATTGAGTTTAGTCAAGTGGACTCTGCGACGTCAGATTCAGAATCAAATGTGTGTTCAAATGCTACATTTCAAACACTTAATCTGTGCTTGATTGAGTTTGCCTCGCGCAATAGATATCCTCCCAAAAATCTGGAACTCCAGGCAGGCTCAAGCGAATGCTGAAAGATTCAAAATAGTATTTGATCCCAGGTCTGGAGGGCTGTGTTCTTCCAAAACTCTATTTTCAACTCAAGCAAGGCCAACTAATAACCTCGTTAAATATATTATTCGCCTTCGCGGTAATTACGATAAATGTAAAACACAAGACTATTGCCTTTTTCCTTCATCAGAATGTGACGGTAAACGCACGTGGCTCATTAAACGTGACACATTGGGAACGACGGCGGTGACGACCACCGGATGGATGATTCTTAGTTAATTGGGCCACGTAATGAGCTGAGGGGTGAGAATTACCGGGTTGAACCTATGTCATTATATACCATACTAATGTACTAATATTAGACATTCTTATGTGTTGGGTTAGATTGACGGCCAAACCAAGCAATCCAGTGTGTGCGTGTGTCTACCTGTGTGTGTTTGCTTATCAGGATCTCCCTTAAGATTGTTTTCAGCAGTGGAGGCGAATGTGGTGGTGGGGGGGTGGGGGGGGATGCTGGGTTGTAAGAACGACTGAGAAGTTCACTTCTGGCGACTAGAAATAGAAAATGCCGTTCTACTCCAAAATGCTTGAATATAAATAATGTTGACCCCATCTGAAATATAATTGACGGGAACCACTGCACTGTAGGGCGATGAGGAGGAGCAAGCTGTGGCTGCGTGCTCGTGGCTCTCATTCGTGCTACTGCTTACTCTGTTTGCTTAAAAGACAAGTTGTAATTGTCAATCTGATCTTAAAAGGGATAGTGCGAGATTTTGGCAATTAAGGATTCCATTTTTATGGCAATGCGTGCAGCTCTGTCTCTCTGTCCCCACCCCATGCTCACAAATCTCCGACCCCATGCTAATGATACTAATTGCCCGTGTAATTATTTATTGATCCCTGTCCTGTCTGTCTGTCTGTCTGTCTTCCTCTGTCTGTCTGTCTGTCTGTCTGTCTGTCTGTCTGTCTGTCTGTCTGTCTGTCTGTCTGTCTGTCTGTCTGTCTGTCTGTCTTCAAAGTGTACTTGTCGCGTGTACAGGATACAGCAAGTGTAAAACAGTGCGGTGACGTGCGTACTGCCAAACTCTTTCCCAATGAGGCAGTAATACAAGTAATAATATAGATAAGAAAACACAATAAATACGAGAGGAAACGCAACACAAGAATCATATACAGGTTAGTGCCAGTACCATTTATTACATGTGCTGGATTGATTGAGGTAGGTATGTACATGTAAACAGGGGTAAGAAGTGACTCCGTAACTTATACCTGCCCATACCATAACCCCACCACGGGCCATTCTGTTCACAACGTTGACATCAGTAAACCGCTCGCCCACACGACATTTATCCTGGTAGCAGGATAAATATGAATAGTAATATTAATCATAATAATCAACAGCAAACATATAAAGGCAACATGTGAAGTGTTGGTCCCATGTTTCATGAACTGAGATGAAAATATCCCAGAAATGTTCCATATGCAAAAGAAGCTTATTTCTCTCAAATGTTGTGCGCAAATTTGTTTACATCCCTGTTAGTGAGCATTTGTCCTTTGCCAAGATAATTCATCCCCCTGACAGGTGTGGCATATCAAGAAGCTGTTTAAACAGCATGATCACTACACAGGTGTATCTTGTTGCTGGGGACAATAAAAGGCCACTCAAATGGGCAGTTTTGGCACACAACACAATGCCACAGATGTCTCACCTTTTGAGGGATTGTGCAATTGGCATGCTGACTGCAGGAATGTCCATCAGAGCTGTTGCCAGAGAATTTAATTTTAGTTTGAAGAATTTCTGCACACTGTCAGAAACCTTCTCGGGAATCTCATCTGCGTGCTCGTCGTCCTCACCAGGGTCTTGACCTGACTGCAGTTCGGTGTCATAACAGACTTCAGTGGGACAATGCTCATCTTCGATTGGCCACTGGCTGGAGAAGTGGGCTCTTCACGGATGAATCCCGGTTTCAACTGTACCGGGCAAATGGCAGACGGCTGTATGGTGTCGTGTGGGCGAGCGGTTTACTGATGTCAACGTTGTGAACAGAATGGCCCGTGGTGGTGATATGGTATGGGCAGGTATAAGTCCCAATTGCATTTTATCGATGGCAATTGATGAGATCCTGAGGCCTATTGCCGTGCTGTTCATCTGCTGCCATCACATCATGTTTCAACATGACAATGTACATCATTCCTGAAGCTAAAAATATCCCAGTTCTTCCATGGCCTGTATACTCACCTGACATGTCACCCGTTGAGCATGTTTGGGATGCTCTGGATCGACGTGTGCGACAGAGTGTTCCAGTTGCCGCCAATATCCAGCAACTTCGCACAGCCATTGAAGAGGACCGCCTGGCGGATGGGAGCAGAGAACAGTCAAATGCTGGGGTGACTGGAGTCTTGGGCCATTTTTGGGGGACTTTCTCAGACACATGTTGGAAGTGTTTTGACACTTTTGGGAAGCTGATAGCAGAAATGTTGCCAGTGACTGTAGTGTCACTGCTTGCTACCGTCACACTGGAACATAACATAATAATAAACCGGCTTTCTTACAAGACGCAAACACACGCACACAATACCCAGCTGTGCGTTTAAATACAATTCAAGGCTCGTCCAAGGGCCACTCGTTACAAGTAGGAACAACCAATTACACACTCCCATCTCCACATTGCTCCGTTGCCATGGCGTTCTAGGCCTATCTGACGTGAGAGAGATTGATCCGCCGAGAGATTCTATAGTTGGCTTGGAATTCTAAAACAACGGTGTGTGTTTTGTGTTTGTTGTTCTAGGCAATGTGTTTGTGTGTTAAACGTGCACATGCGTGTGGCGCTAGGTGCACCTGCATCGTATGTGTGTGTCTGTGTTTCTGTGTGCGCTTGCCCCGTGTCCACCCTATGCCTAAGCAGTGACGTGACAGTGCTTGACTGTGGGCTGTAGGTCAGGAGTTCCCAGTGGGATTTCCCCCGGCCTGTCTGTCACCGGCGATGAGTCATCACATGGCACACACACTCTACGCTGTACTTTTGTTATCGGAAGAACAGCTCAAGAGTCGGACACGTTGTTCCATGAAGCTTTGGACGTTTGCGTCGGTTCCTAATCCAAGTGCTTTAAATTTGCGTTTGGAAAAGCGCTGTATGAAATCCAATTTAATTCAAAAAAGACACATTTGGGTAAACAGACATGTGGAGGGACAGACAGACAAACCGAGACGCGCACACCATTTAAAAAAAATTGACTTTGAGAGGAGTCTGTTTCTCTTTAAGAGACTCCAGCGATGTCTCCTTAAGCTCAGCTGGGATTCTGGGTAATTTATGAGAGGGAAAGATGGAGAGGGGCAGAGAGAGAGCGAGAGAGAGAGAGAGAATGAGTGAGGCAGGCATACAAGCAGGTAGCACACACACACACAGAGAAAGAGAGAAGCCCAGTGGAATATGTGAATAGTTTGTGCTGTGATATGCCAGGCTATTTTGGCGTATGTGTGGAATGTGGCAGCGTGTGTTTAGTTACGCCCTCTCTGGTGTGTTTTATTTATAGAGCAGGACCTCTGTCTATGTGTGTGTGAACATGACCACTCGCAGAATCAGACCGTTGTGTATCCATGCATGATGCATACACATACATGTATGAATGTATGAATGCGCATTTAATGATTATGTGGGGCAGGGGCAGATATTTGTATTTTATTTCTATTTCTATTCGTTTAGAAAATGTTCTTTTTGAAATTCAGTTTAGTTTCAAGTAGTTTCCAGACCTAATTTACTCGTTTTTTATTTAGTTGTAGTTTTATAAAGTTTTGTTTTATATTATTTAGTGTTAGGGATAAAAATAGCTGGTGCCTGGAAGGCTTGGAGACATTGATGTGTTGGGGGGGGGGGGGGGGGTGGTAATGCATAAGGTGATGGGTCAGCTCATAGACTTTACAACATAAACCTAGCCTATCTCGATGTGACTTGGATGTAAAAGGGATAGCGCCTAGACTGGCGAAATAAATATGGTGGAAGGGAACTCTCTTCACAGACCACTGGTGGTTTTCATCTGATTGTCTAACAAATCACTTCAAAAAGTAGGTTCCGTAGCCAGGCAGCATCGGATAAATAGGCTACACTTACATGTCCTCTGCCTTGACGACGATGGCAGTATTATCAGCAGCACCTGTATTTTTACTAAATAAATGTGTTAACGTTGGTTATTTTTCTGTTAAAATTTTTATTTTTTTATTTTCTCTGCCCCGCTCTGAAAGGGCCTCATTGCTTAAGCGGAGAAATTGTATTTAAAATAAATATTACTAGTATTTAAAAAAATATATATATATGTTTATGCCCAGCTCACAAGGCCCCTTAATGTGAGGCCTGAAGCCTGATCCCTCTCGGGTCTGTTTAACGGGGTGTCTCTCCCATAGACACCAATGTATTATCAGCTGAGTCTGGTCTGCTTAGTTCATTGACTGTATATGAACCAGAAAAAAATGAGGGAGTGGGATGTCTCGCTTCCTCTTCTGTCTCTGGTTTAGCTCGCCCCTTGGCTAGGCTAACTTCCCTGTTAGCAAGTGATAGCTAGTGATAGTGATGCGCAACGTCTATTTGAAACATCGACATCACCTGGCAGCATTTACCCATCAGATTCAGAAACTTAAACTCCATTAGAAGAAGAAGAAATCTTGAAAACCCATTACATTTTTGCCCAAAGTTTAGGAGGGAAAAACGAATTCTGAACATAATTATGATGGTTTTTATTTTAGTTCAGTTTTGGAGTCAAAGATAATAGTATCAGTATAGTTTTAGTTTTTCATACAGGTTTGTTAATTATTTTATTTTCCAAAATAGTTTTTTCATGATTAGTTTTAGTTTACTATAATTGACTTGTGTGTGTGCACACTTGTTTATGTGTGTGTATGTGCACGCGCACGTGTGCATAATTCATCTTTATTAACTGGGTGGTTCGAGCCCTGAATGCTGATTGGCTGACAACGCAGTGGAGTGCCTGGATACAGCCCTGAGTCGTGGTATGTGAACCCTTTGGAATTACCTGGATTTCTGCATAAATTGGTCATCAAATTTATCTGAAGTCACAACAATGGACAAAAAATAGTGTAATTAAACTAATAACAAACAAATTATTGTAATTTTCTGGTCTATTGAATACATCATTTAAACATTCACAGTGTAGGTAGGAAAAAGTACGTGAACCCCTGGGCTAATGACTTCTCCAAACGCTAATTGGAGTCAGGAGTCAGCTAACCTGGAGTCCAATCAATGAGACGAGATTTGAGATGTCGGTAAGAGCTGCCTTGCCCTATAAAAAAACTCACAAAATTTGAGTTTGCTATTCACAAGAAGCATTGCCTGATGTGAACCATGCCTCGAACAAAAGAGATCTTAGAAGACCTAAGATTAAGACTTGTTGACTTGCATAAAGCTGGAAAGGGTGACAAGTATCTCTAAAATCTCTTCAGCAGATTTTGTTGCTACTTTCTCTAGGAGTGGCCGTCCTGCAAAGATGACCGCAAGAGCACAGCGCAGAATGCTCAATGAGGTTAAGAAGAATCCTAGAGTGTCGGCTAAAGACTTACAGAAATCTCTGGAACATGCTTAAATCTCTGTTGATGAGTCTACGTTACGTTAAACACTAAACAAGAATGGTGTTCATGGGAGGACACCAGGGAAGAAGCCACTGCTGTCCCCAAAAAATATTGCTGCACGTCTGAAGTTTGCAAAAGTACACCTGGATATTCCACAGCGCTACTGGCAAAATATTCTGTGGACAGATGAAACTACAGTTGAGTTGTTTGGAAGGAACACACAACACTATGTGTGGAGAAAAAAAGGCACAGCACACCAACATCAAAACCTCATCCCAACTGTAAAGTATGGTGGAGGGAGCATCATATCAGTCACCCCAAGAATATTGCTGAACTGAAACAATTTTGTAAAGAGGAATGGTCCAAAATTCCTCCTGACCGTTGTGCAGGTCTGATCCGCAACTACAGAAAACGTTTGGTTGTTATTGCTGCCAAAGGAGAGTCAGCCAGTTATTAAATCCAAGGGTTCACTCGCTTTTTCCACCCTGCACTGTGAATGTTTACACGGTGTGTTCAATAAAGACATGAAAACATAATTGTTTGTGTGTTATTAGTTTAAGCAGACCGTGTTTGTCTGTTGTTGGGACCTAGATGAAGATCAAATCAAAATTGATGACCAATTTATGCAGAAAGCCAGGTATTTCTAGAAGGTTCACGCATACTTTTTCTTGCCAATGTATACCACAAACCCCCGAGGTGTCTTATTGCTGGTTACCAATGTAATTAGAGCACTAAAAAGAAATGATTTGTCATACTTGTGGTATATGGTCTGATATACCACGGCTGTCAGCCAGTCAGCATTCAGGACCCGAACCACCCAGTTTATTATTGACAATATATTGTCCAGTGTAGGTTAGCCAGCACAGTAAGTGTCTTCTTCTTGTGGACTGTAGGTTAACTTTCAAACCCATAAGAATACCATTACTCTTCACTACCCAGTAGAAATCTGGTGTGCATCCCAAATGGCACCCTATTCCCTATGTAGTAGTGCACTACTTTTGGCCAGGGACCAACGGGCTCTGGTCAAAAGTAGCGCGTTATGTAAGGATTAGGGTGCCATTTGGGACCCAACTGCTGTCTCTGTGTACTCATGTACTGTATCTTAACCCCTTCAACCCCCCCCCCCCCCCCCCCCCCCCCCATGATGGATTAACCCTTCAAGGTCCTTCCCTCCAGGCTCTGGTGGGGTGGGGCTACCGTGTGTCTGACTAAGTGCCCGACTCAAATTCAGATTGATGGAGACGAGCTTGCACTTCTCTCATGATTGGGTTGAATCTGGCCCCGTGGGCATCTGGGGAAGTGTAGGTAGGATTGTAGTTGAGTGAAGTGTGTCTAGTCTGTTTTGTCCAGATGGGAGACTGGCCAAGGCCATTGGTGAATAAGAAGACTGTTGTTTCAAGTAACGGCTCAGTGGACATGGGGACGCACACAAACACACTTAACTCCTCTACAATCCTCCCGATCTTTCTGCAGACGCCCATTGTTAGTGAGTCGCGGAAGGTTCCCGTAAAGCAGCAATCCTTCTCTCTCCACCGGGCCACGGGGCGAACTAGGGGGCTTTGTTAACCGAATTGATGCCCAGCTGGCTGTCCCTTCCTCTGTCTCCTCTCCTCCTTTCTCTCCCTGCCTTTCTTCCCGCTGTGAGATGGATAGATTTAAGAGAGAAAAGACGCAGAGTGAAAGAGGTGGAGGGGGAGGAATGGAGGGAGAGAGAGAGAAAAAAGGATATTAACGCGTATAGTTACTGTACTCGTCCGCTGTAGTTCTCGGCTAAGGGATGGTTTGAGAGTTGGAGAGCGAGGCAGCTAGAGTGAGAAAAGTAGGAAAGGAAGACCGGAGGGATATCGACGAGAGTCGTGTTGAAATCAATTTTAGGCAGATGGTGAGACACGCGAGGGAGAGGGGACGAGTTAACTGTTCTCTTCTGTGGATCAATCAGATGATGTAGTGATAAGTCTTTGGATTACACCACCATTTACACACTCGCCTGTGTGTGTGTGCGCGCGCGCGTTGCCCGTGTTAAACACACACTGACGCCACTTCAATTCTAACCTTCCTCTGCTAGCAACCTCTTAGGCCTCCATAGGGTGTGGGGTTGCACACACACACACACACACCCACTCACACGGTGTCGTTGGTGTGTCATGCCTCTCACGACAGGCCGATTTGACTTGCGTAGTAAGGTTGGTGACCTCTGCCCTCTAGCCTCAATGCTTTGTGTCAGCGGTTCAGCCTATCTCCCTTAGCAACCCAAGTGGCAGGTTGGAATTCGTCAGGGGGTCACTATTGTGCCCCTTAATGAAATTAGAGCTCTGAATGAGGGGATTATCATTTGAATCGGTTGAAGAGAATTCGTTGGAAGAGACACACACACACTACTTAAAACATGCACACACGCACACAACACTCGTCAATAGACGATAGTTCACGTTTGCAAACTGCGTATCTGTTGTGTGTTTGTGACTCTTTCCTTTGTCTTTCTGTAAATGCAACTGCGCTCTGATATTGTACTGTATTAAACAAGGCTATTACAAGGCCAGACACACTGTTATACCAGTTTCCTAACACTTCTCTGTCTCTCCCCTCTCTCGTTCAGCCTCTTCAGATCGACGACAACTTCTGCGGCCAGGACTTTAACCAGCCGCTGGGCGGGACCAGCACCATAGAAGGGATACCGCTCTTCATCGACAAGGATGACGGCCTGACCTCGGTGGCCGCCTACGATTACCGCGGCAACACCGTGGCCTTTGCCGGCACGCGCAACGGCAGGATAAAGAAGGTAAGGAGCTAAAGGATGGAGGGAGAACGACTCTTTCGGTCGCGAAGGAGTAGGACGTTTTAGCGTTTTTGAGGGGCGTCGTTATTGCGTTGTATTCATGGTCTTTGTTGATCAGTCTTGTCACGGCAGATTGGAATTTGGATGTTTTTATTTTATTTCTGTAAGCAGGAAGTTGCTCCATGTATAATCATGTCGACATTGTTTAGTCCTCAGGGGAAATCATAGGCTGTGTCAGGAATGGGAACCTATAGATTCCTATATGGCTCCGGCAAATAGCAGTGCACTTACATGTCCGCCCTCATAGATGAGTGGTGGGATCAGATTTAGCCATCGGGGCTTGTTTAGTTCATAAAACCTTACTGCGACGCGTCACATCCATTTGACTCTGACTTGTCTTTAACATCCAGGAGACCCTGCAGGCCGCCGATCAAAATCTCCACCCGTTTTTTTCCCAAATGGCCGCTCAGACGACAGGCGGCGAAATGTCAATTGACTGCGGTCGTCTGGTTTTAGTAGATGCAGTATATAGGCCTAGCCTGTGGTGTCAAATGGAAATGGATAGAGTGGTCTATTGGAAGTCGTGGGGTTTGGTTCCTGTGGTGGTCATGAACTGGATATTAGGCGGATATGTGTTAACGGTTAGTGGCTTGGAATGAAAGCTGAACGCTGTCTGGATCTTAGCCCACAGAATCTCTGGTGAACATTCCAAGCGGGCTGCTGTTGTTGTTGGTGTGTTCTTAGCTGTGTGTTGTTATTGACGTTATCTCAGTTATTACTACGTACACAGTGTGCATGTTGACTGTGTGTTTGGTGAGTGTTCGTTATGGCTTGTCATACGCATTTGTGTGTGTGTGTGTGTGTGTGTAAGCCTATTGTGCGTGTGTGTAGTCTATTGAAGACAGGGCTCTCGGGGTAGATAGGAGCTCATTGTATTTCGCCCGGTTTACCTTCTGTTCCCGCTCAAGACATTGAGTCACCGTTATGAATATGCATTATAATCTGTGGGTTTGCTCGCACGTGTGGATTTCTTTGTCTGAATGTGTTGTGTGTGTGTGTGACAGCACAATGCAATGTTGACTTAGATTCAGCACTGTGCATTTGTCAAAGTGACACCGACCCATTCAGTTATTTTGTGAACAGCTTTATTTGCTGTCGTGTGAGACGTGTGTTGGTGTGTAGAAGGAGAGAACAAGGTTGTTGATACATGCAGGTAATTGCCAAAATAAAGGAAACGCCAACATAAAGTGTCTTAATAGGTCATTGGGCCACCACAAAGTGCCAGAACAGCCTCAATGCTCCTTGGCAGATGTTCTTACAAATGTCTGGAACTCTGTTGGAGGGACGTGACACCATTCTTCCATGAGAAATTCCATCATTTGGTGTTTTGTTGACGGCGGTGGAAACCGCCGTCTCAGGCGCCGCTCCAGAATCTCCCATAAGTGTTCATTTGTGTTGAGATCTGGTGACTGAGACACACACACCCTTTAAACCCCCTATGCTCCTTAAAGACCCCCCTCTTTCAAAGTCACTGAGATCTCAAACACTCGAGAGCATACATACATCATCACGCAACAGACGTCATCAGAGCGCACAGCAGATCAGTGTGCTGTCTACACTCGGTCTGTTGATTTGAGGAAATAGTTTAATCATGTCAGCAACGTTTTTAACCATTTGGAAGTTCTGATAGCTAAGGATTCCGCGAAGCTGTTAGTTTTTTTTTTTGGCTGGGACCGCAAGTTGGTCCTGGATTCCTGCAAAAAAAAATACACAAAGGTTAGCGGTTATCGTGCTAACAGAGCAAGATAACACTAGCAGTGTTAGAGTCAAAACGCCAGTGGTATTTGTGTCTACATCTAGGCTCAAATGCGCTAGGTGCGAGATGACATCTACACAAGAGGAGGAAACTAAGGTGGAACTGATAAATGAGCATTAATTATTTGTCTGTTCCAAATGTATCATCATCAAGCAGTTTAGGGAAGTGATTCTCCGGCTGCTAGTTCAGTTGCGGGAAAAAACAAGATGTGCTTTTCAGTTTCAGTTCAGAATGCCTCCTACAGCTAAGGACTCGATGAGTCGGGCGGTACTGACCTGCTCCAATCCACTGGACAGATGGTAAGCTCAACTCCCCGGCCAGTGGGAGACTGGACACTGGCAAGGCGAAGGAGGCGAAACGTAAATGTCACTGATGTCTACCTCGGATCAGCCACTCAGAATAGCACTAAAAACAAGCAAGCAACACAGAAATGGACAAAAAATTGCCCATATTAACACGCCTGAGAAATAAGGTTTGTGAAATTGACCACTTATTGACATCAGAAAACTGAAAACTGCTAAGAGTCAGTGTTTGGACTATATGTGTGAAATGTTGGATATTGTAAGTGATATCAAGCTGCCCACTCACAAAGAAGCTCCAAGCTGTAACCAGTGCCTGCTATCTGGTTCAAGTCATCAGTCCAACCTACCAGGGTATTTACAAACAGAACATGAACTAAATCATCTATGTATATTGATCACATCTTTACTAATGTTGCAGAAATCCGCTCTCAAGCAGTGTCCACGGCCATCAGATGTATCATAATATAATAGCGATATCGAGAAAAACCAAAGCTCCGAAGACTGGACTTAAAATTGTGTATAAACGATCATACGAGAGGTTTTAACAATGATTCCTTTGTGAAGATGTGAAAAATATTTGTTGGTCTGATGTACTGAGGAACATCCGGATGCTGCACTGGAAGCATTTGTGAAACTGCTTCTTTCCGGTTACTGATAGGCATGCGCCCATCAAGAAACTGACTGTGAGAACTGCCAGAAGAAACTATACTATGGAACAAAGATACATTATGTAACGGATGATGGTTAAAAGCTCTGGAGCTCTGCTCCATCCTTCATTGAGGTAGAATGCTGAGCCTTCATATTCCTGCATAATGAAAGACGAGCGATGTAGTTTTGAGTTCCACAAAGTCGGTGCGGAAGAGGTGAAAACAATTGTTGCCGTCTATAAATAAGGACAAACCACCAAGTACCGACAACCTGGTTGGTAGCGGAATACATTGTGACTCCTGTTTTTGACATTTTAAATGTATGCCTAGAAGACGGTGTGTGGGGGGCAAAGGTCATTCCGCTACCCAAGAATAGCAGAGCACCCTTTTAATGGTTCAAACAGCTGACCAATCAGCCTGTTACAAGCGCTTAGCAAACTTTTGGTAAAAATACTGTTTGATCAAATACAACGTTGTTTTACAGAAAACAAATGAACAGACTTTTCAGAATGCTTATAGGGAAGGGCACTCAACGTGCTCGGCACTAACACAAATTACTGATTGGCTGAAATAAATTGATTGTGAGGAGATTGTGGGAGCTGTTTTGTTCGACTTCAGTGTAGCTTTTGATGTCATCGATCATAACCTATTGCTGAAAAAAACGGAGGTGTTATGCATTTTGCATCCTCTGACTTATTATGGCTTGGGAGTTACCCATCTAATAGAACACAGAGGGTTTTTGTTAATGGAAGCCGAATTCAGTTGAGTGTGGTGTACTGCAGGGCAGCTCACTAGGGCCATTATTGCTTTCTGTTTTTACAAATGCCCTTCCACTGACCTTGAATGTAGCCTGTGTATCTATGTACGCTGATGACTCAACAGTATACCCGTCGGCTGCAACAGTAAACGAAATAACTGAGACACTTAACATAGAGCTCCAGTCAGATTTAGTTTTCGAACTAGCGATAGGCTGACACTAAATATCAAATAACAATTTGTGGGACAAATCACTCGCTCAACACCAAACCTCGTTTAGATCTGTTATTGAATAATGTGGCTATTGAGCAGTTTGAGGAGACTAAACTGCTGCGTGTAACCCTAGATAGCAAGCTGTCATTGTCAAAACATTTAGACTCAATGGTTGCTAAAATGGGTAGAGGTCTGTCCATGATTGGGCGTTGCTCTGCCTTCTTGACATCTCAGTCAACCAGATAGGTCCTACAGGCCTTAGTTTTGTCGCACCTGGACTACTGCCCAGCTGTGTGGTCATGTGCTGCAAAGAAAGGACATAGGTAAATTGCAGTTGGTCCAAAACAAAGCAGCACGTATCGCACTTTGATGTACACGGAGGGAACATGCACGTCAGTCTCTATTGGCTCAAAGCTGAGAGATTGACTGCGTCACTATGGGTCTTTGTGCGAGGTATTGATGTGTTGAAGGTACTGAACTGTCTGTTCAAGCCGTTGGCACACAGTTCGGACGCTCATCGGTACAACACAAGACATGCAACCAGAGGTCCCTTCACAGTCTGCAAGTCCACAACAGAGGCTGCGAAACCCACAGTATTAAATAGAGCCCTGACTGCATGGAACTCTCTGGAACCCCAGCTAACTGAAGTTAGCAATAAAACCAGTCATAAAAACATGTAAAAGAACACCTTACTACAGAAAGGGGATTGTGACGAGACACAGCCATTTTATATATCTTGTATTGTGATTTGCGCTGTACTATGTATTAGACCTATATATTGTATGCATGTACTCGTATGTAGGCTATGTGTGGAGTTTTAAATGTATGAATTTCAGTCCGTGACGAATAGTGTTCTGTATTATGTCATGTTTCATGTTGACCCCAGGAAGAGCAACTGATGCTTTTGCTGCGGCTAATGGGGTTCCTAATAAATACCAAATAAATACCTGAAGTCTCTTCTTGCCGTGGCAGCCAAAATAATGGACAACGGCATTTTTATACGTGACCCTAAGAATTATACAATGTTAATCGCTTAATTAACCTGTGCGCAAGCACCTGCTTTCAATATACTTTGTATTCCTCATTTACTCAAGTGTTTCCTTTATTTTGGCAGTTACATGTTTGTTTGCTCACACGCCTGCGTCAAGACAAAAAGAAAATCAGTGTGCAAGAAGTCACCAAATCCGTCATCTGCCTTCTCTCCTAGTGAGAAAGAGAAACACAAACATGTTTTATTCTGCAGTTAATAAACCCAATATTAATAGGATTTTAATCTCAACTACGAGTTCACAATATGCTGCCTGTGTGTGTTTGCGTGTGTGGTTGTGTGTACTCCCTGATCAAATGTGCCTAACTTGTTGGAAAGAATGTGTAGATGGAGAGAGTGATGGAGAGAGTAAGAGAGAGTGACTGAGGGAGGAGAGCTTGACTGAGGGAGGAGAGCTTGACTGAGGGAGGAGAGCTTGACTGAGGGAGGAGAGCTTGACTGAGGGAGGAGAGCTTGACTGAGGGAGGAGAGCTTGACTGAGGGAGGAGAGCTTGACTGAGGGAGGAGAGCTTGACTGAGGGAGGAGAGAGTGACGGAGGAAGAGAGTGACGGAGGGAGTGACGGAGGGAGGAGGAAGAGAGTGACAGGGAGGAAGAGGGAGGAGGATGAGAGTGACCGAGGGAGGAAGAGGGAGAAGAGAGGGAGAAAATCAATCAATCAAATGTATTTATAAAGCCCTTCTTACATCAGCTGATGTCACAAAGTGCTGTACAGAAACCCAGCCTAAAACCCCAAACAGCAAGCAATGCAGATGTAGAAGCACGGTGGATTCGCAACGTGCGATGGCAGCGGGAGCTTTTTGATGGATCTGTTGAAATGGGAAATTGAGGCTTGCTTGCTTTCTCTCTTTCTCTCGTCTGCATGCTATCCGTGTCAGTGTGTCATGCTTTTGTGTTTTCCCTCCCCAATGTATGTTGTACAGACATTAAGGAGCTGTGTGTGTGTGTGTGTGAAGCACAACAAGCTGTGAGGGATACTTATGTATGGTCCTGCCTCTGTTCTTCAGCTGTTTCAGAGGGGGTACAACTTCTGAAAACAATTGGCTCCTACAAATATGGAAATATACATGGTTTTTAGAGTTTAAAAAAAGGAGAGGCATCAGCCAAGGTTGTCAGATCAGCTGACCAGAGCAACACATATCAAAGAGTCAACCTGTATCAATACAGTTCCATTATTGTATAAGGCAATGATTCAAGCCTCCAGGGTTTTGATAATGTGTTTGCTACCTTAAAAGTAGAAGGGAGATGATGGCAGGAAAGCAGGCCCGAAACCCCCCAGCAGCTTCTGTCACCCAGCAAGAAGCCCTCAGTGTCCCTCTACCTACCTCGCCTGCAGCAGACAGAGCCAACAACATGCCAACAACACCAGGAACACCTGCTATGCAACGTTTCCACAACACCCTCTCTCTAGTCGAAGCAGAGGGGACCATCAGAATGTCCTTCAGAGAACACTGTCCTTCAGAGAAGTGTCCCACATGATGCAGTCCACACCATGTATCATTCAGATCATCAGCTTACATCTTTGGCAAAAGACACCGAGAAATATCAGAGATATGCAGACTACTGGACTAGACAGGCCCTTTAATTCTCACACACAGACTCAGAAACACACTCACACACACTATACAAAAACATCCCACAAAAAGACTTACAACATAACCAATTAGAAATTCAACAAAAATTGAACATCCTTGAATCAGTCATTAAAAACAACCAAACTCCATTAGATTACCCTATAACCCAACAAGAACCGAAATAAATACTAAAATCTGTAAAACCAAAGAAGGCTTGTGGTCTAGATAAAATCAGAAATTAAATGCTGAAAAACAGCACACCTGAGTTGCAAAATGCTGTGCTTAAATTGTTCAACATGGTACTGACTTCTGGTTGCTGATGTCTGGAACCAGGGGCTCCTCTCCCCTATCCACAAAAGTGGAGACAAATTGGACCCCAATAATTACAGGGGAATTTGCGTAAACAGCAACTTGGGAAAGGTTTTCTGTAGCATTTGAATTCAAGAATTCAAACCTTTCTTAAAAATGTAAGTCTGCTTTATTGACTTAAAAAAAGGCATTCGATTCTATTTGGCACAAAGGTCTATTTTTCAAAATTGGCTTGGTGGTAAGGTGTATGTGTAACCGATGTGAAATGGCTAGCTAGTTAGCGGGGGTGCGCGCTAATAGCATTTCAATCGGTGACGTCACTCGCTTTGAGACCTTGAAGTAGTGGTTCCCCTTGCTCTGCAAGGGCCGCGGCTTTTGTGGAGCGATGGGTAACGATGCTTCGTGGGTGACTTGTTGATGTGTGCAGAGGGTCCCTGGTTCGTGCCCGGGTCGGGGCGAGGGGACGGACTAAAGTTATACTGTTACATATGACTTAATTAAATGTGTGTACACAGAAAACAAGTGTGCAATAAACATCTAAAACCAAAAAAACAAAATGATTTGTGTGAGACAAGGCTGCAGTTTGAGTCCAAACCTTTTCAACATTTGTATCAGTTAGTTAGCAGACACGTTGGACCATTCTGCAGCCCCAGGACTAACACAATTTGACACAGAGGTAAAAATACCTGCTATATGCTGATGATTTGGTTATTCTATCACCAACCAAAGAAGGTCTCCAGCAGAAGCTTAACATTCTAGAGCAATATTGCCATATTGCCATACATTTGTCAGAAACGCATAGCGATTCGCCTTAAGCAACACCATAATTGAACACACAAAAAATGACTCATACCTTGGTCTGACCATATCTGCATCGGGAAACTTTATGGCAGTGAATGCACTCAGGAAAAAGCCCGGAGAGTATTGTATGAAATTAGAATTTGGACCAGAATATTTGACAGCGTAATCATACCAATAATTATTTACGGAAGTGAGGTTTGGGGGGCCACTCAAGAAACTGGACTTTAAAATGTGGGACAAACATCCAATTGAACCCCTACATGCAGAATTATGTCTGAAAATTCTACAGGTCCAAAGAAATACACCAACGAATGCATGTAGGGCAGAATTAGGCTGCTTTCTATTGGTCATGAAAATGCACAAAAGATCATTTCTAATTTTGGTTTCACCTAAATTCAAGTTCAAGTCTCCAGTTTAAAGCACTTCAAACCCAAGAGCTGAGCCCAGAAACGAGCCCTCTGTCAGCTGGTGTTAGACCTAACCAACCAAGCTGTGACACCAGCACTGCTTCAAAAGAAAGAATCAACAAAATCATGAACCAATCAAAGGAGTCATATTTACAACATTGGAAAAATGAAACAAAATCCCAAAGCCGACTAAATTGCTGTTTGGCCCTAAACCGAGAATATGAATTGGCTAATTATCTCTGCTCTGTTAGAGATACGAAGCAGAGACAGATCCTTACCAAGTACAGGCTGAGTGACCACCAATTGGCAATTGGAATCGGCAGACATTAAAAGACATGGCCGCCCAAAGAGGAGCGTGTATGTGGTCACTGCACGACAGGGGAAGTAGAAAGATGCACTTTCTCCTTTACTGTGAAACATATTCCTCACCAAGAGTCATTATTCCCAGAAATTACTAAATGTATTCCACATTTTATCTTATTAAACCCAGAGGAAAAACAAAAAAATACTCATGGGCGAAGGAGCAACGACTCCTCTTGCAGCCAAATCTGTATTTGCCTGCCATAGCCTGAGGGACACTGGATAATAACATCTGCAAAGTAAGCAGTAACTTACTTATTAATATTGTTGTTGTGATTATTATTCCAAACAGTAGTGGTACGGGTAGTAGGGGTGATGGTAATGATAGCAGTTTAATGATGGTGAGGATGACAGCTAGTTAGTTATAGTTTCATTTTCCATGTTTAACCTTTTACTGTCTCTATTATTCATTATATTTCTACTATTGACTGTTACCATTTTACCATTTTACTGTTATATATATATTTTTTTAATGTATTTTTATTTACTACCATTTGATATTATTATGCTTCATCATTTTATTACAATGTATATTGTATACATGGTTGCTTTGGCATATTGAAGCAATGTTTTTCATGGAGAGGGAGAGAGAGCCTACTTCTTTAGTGAAAGCACTGGAGCCAGACCCCACTCTTCCTCCCTCCCCATCGAGGTGTCAGTCTCCAGCCTGGTGTCAGCGTAGCATTCTTCAGCTGTTTCACCAGAGGGGGTACAACTCTCCCATCTGCTGCACTAGCCACTGTGCCCATTTTGAACCCATGCCAGAAATAGGTAGTTCTTCTGAGTAGCTTCCCACAGGCCCCACTGCCCACTCAATGGATTCCCCCCCCGGGGCTTCGGACTCTGACAAAGAGGCCATGGAAGATTTATTAGTGTGAAAAGTGGAGGGGATGTTGTTGCTGTCCTGTTTATAAGTAGCCTGATGTAGGCATCATTAATGAACACTCCGACATCTAAACCGTCTGTGTTAGCCGTTGAACTTGACCAGCATGGTCTTGATAGGAAATGGATTAACTTACCCTGCGGTTACTTGGTTAATCTTTTAAAATAAGACCTGTCTGTGTGTGCGTCTGTGTGTGCGTCTGTGTGTGCTTCTTGGTCGTGGCGACACGGTTCATGACCGTTGGTATTCCAGAGGGACGGGTGTATCTGTGAGCTGTGTGTGCGTGTGTCAGAAGCTAATTGACTGATCATTGTTATTCTACAGGCTCATAATGATGTGTGTGTGTGTGCCCGCGCCTGTGTGCGTGTCAGACAGAAACTTGGCAGACTGATAGCAACCCCCCCCACCCTCTCGTCACAGGCATGGTAATGATGGGACAGACCCCTCCTGGTGACTAAACCCCCCTACTCCTTCACCGCTCTCTCTGTCTGTCTCTGTCTGTCTGTCTGTCTGTCTGTCTCTGTCTCGAAAAAGCTGCAGATGGGACCCCAACCACTTTTTTTATTTCACCTTTATTTAACTAGGCAAGTCGGTTAAGAACAAATTCTTAAGTGATGGGAGGGAGGGAAGGATTAGGAGAGTGGAATGGAGAGACAGAGAAAGACAGAAAGATCTGTGGGTTGTTAAAAAGCGGGTGAGTAATGAGAGCGAGGTAGTGATTGGGAGAGACGGACAGACCGAGAGGGAGACCCACGGTATAGTAACAGTGATACCCTGTCGAGAGAGAGAGATCTCTACTTGCCAGCCTGGCAAATGGATAGAAACCAGACTGACACAGACAATCAGAGACAAACATACATACATCTCAAGTCCCTCTGTGTAGAGGAGGGTCATTCCAACACATTGTTTTGATAGTGAATAGGTCCCCTGTCATCCTGATTTACTTCAAGTGCTCAGTTCCCCGTTCACTCTCTTTCTCTCCCCTTCTCCCTCTCTCCTTTCCGTTCTTTCTTTCTCTCTCCTTTCCACTCTTTCAAGACATGTTCTGTAGGTGTGTTTGTCTTATGTCTGTGCACATCTGTGTGTATGTGCTTGTATATGTTTGTGTGTTCTCCCATTCACATTGTGTTAGCAGAGGCACAAGTTGTCAGAGCTGGGAAGTAGCACGGAGGGTACTGTTGTGGGGATGAATGCAATCCCTCTGTCATCAGTTCATGAGGAGAGACGGAGAGAAAGAGAGCGGGATGGGCATGATGAGATGGAGACATGATCACCACACAAACTACATCCTCGTCGATTTAACTGGCCAAATCATCATGGAAAGTGTTATGAAACATTTTATATTATTGTATTGCTATTAAGATGATTAGTATTATGTATGAGTATGCGTTAGGGCTGTCCCCGACAACAACACCATCTTGGCTGATTTGTATTTTCTTTCCATGTATATACACACCGTATGTTTGAATAAAATCAACTATATGTAGGCTACTGGGCCTGTCTGATGCTTTAAGCACTGATGTTAAAAATGATGATGTTCAAATTACTGAAGAGAGAGCTAGAGATAAATATAGCCAAACCGGAATAAACAAACCTGTTCCAATTGTTTACAGACGTATTCACGTATTCACTGTATCACAATTCCAGTGGGTCAGAAGTTTACATACACTAAGTTGACTGTGCCTTTAAACAGCTTGGAAAATTCCAGAAAATGATGTCAGGGCTTTAGAAGCTTCTGATAGGCTAATTGACATCATTTAAGTCAATTGGAGGTGTACTTGTGGATGTATTTCAAGGCCTACCTTCAAACGCAGTGCCTCTTTGCTTGACATCATGGGAAAATCAAAAGAAATCAGCCAAGACCTCAGAAAAGAAATTGTAGACCTCCACAAGTCTGGTTCATCCTTTGGAGCAATTCCCAAACATCTGAAGGTACCACATTCATCTGTACAAACAATAGTACACAAGTATAAACACCATGGGAGCACACAGCCGTCATTATGCTCAGGAATGAGACGCCTTCTGTCTCCTAGAGATGAACGTACTTTGGTGTGAAAAGTGCAAATCAATCCCAGAACAACAGCAAAGGACCTTGTGAAGATGCTTGAGGAAACGGGTACAAAAGTATCTATTTTCACAGTAAAACGAGTTCTATATCGACATAACCTGAAAGGCCGCTCAGCAAGGAAGAAGCTACTGCTCCAAAACCGCCATGAAACTACGGTTTGCAACTGCACATGGGGACAAAGATCGTACTTTTTGGAGAAATGTCCTCTGGTCTGATGAAACAAAAATATAACTGTTTGGCCATAATGACCATCGTTATGTTTGGAGGAAAAAGGGTGAGGCTTGCAAGCCGAAGAACACCATCCCAACCGTGAAGCACGGGGGTGGCAGCATCATGTTGTGGGGGTGCTTTGCTGCAGGAGGGACTGGTGCACTTCACAAAATAGATGGCATCATGGGGAGGAAAATTATGTGGATATATTGAAGCAACATCTCAAGACATCAGTCAGAAAGTTAAAGCTTGGTCGCAAATGGGTCTTCCAAATGGACAATGACCCCAAGCATACATCCAAAGTTATGGCAAAATGGCTTAAGGACAACAAAGTCATGGTATTGGAGTGGCCATCACAAAGCCTTGACCCCAATCCTATAGAAAATTTGTGAGCTGAATTGAAAAAGCATGTGCGAGCAAGGAGGCCTACAAACCTGACTCAGTTACACCAGCTCTGACAGGAGGAATGGGCCAAAATTCACCTAACTTATTGTGGGAAGCTTGTGGAAGGCTACCCGAAACGTTTGACCCAAGTTAAACAATGTAAAGGCAATGCTACCAAATACTAATTGAGTGTATGTAAACTTCTGACCCGCTGGGAATGTGAAAGAAACACAAGCTGAAATACATCATTCTCTCTACTATTATTGTGACATTTCACATTCTTAAAATAAAGTGGTGATCCTAACTGACCTAAGACAGGGAATTTTTACTACGATTAAATGTCAGGAATTGTGAATAACTGAGTTTAAATATATTTGGCTAAGGTGTATGTAAACTTCCGACTTCAACTGTACACACGCATTCAAACGCGTACACACACTAGACGCACACGTATATAATGCCACACATGAATTAAAATTTATACAGTTGGTTTTGATTTTTGTTGTCCTTGATGTCTTTTGTTTTTGCATTGTCGTTTTTCTCTTTTGTTCATTTTGTTGGTTGTTGCGTTGGGGGCGGTGGCTTGGGGAATGGAGGGAGAGGTGTATTTATTTTTAGACTTTTTTATGGGGGGGGGGGTTCTCGCATGGTTAAGGGACAGCTGTCGGGGAACTGTGGGGGGTTGGTGGCCTGGCGGTTGGGAGCTTCGGCCGGTGGCCGATAGGTCGCTGGTTCAGGTCCCAGTTTTGACTTGGTGGGAGATCTGTCGACGTGCCCTTTTGCACGGGCGCTTGACCCTGGTTGCTCCTGTGGTTCGCTCTGGACAGGAGATGGTCAGATGACTGAATATAATGTCAATTTTGAGCGGCTTCACTATAGGCCGATTGTATGTTTTTAATATTCAATTACAACGATAAAAAAAAGAAGAAGATGGAATCGCTGTCCACCCCACAGTCATTATTGTTTTGTTGACATAGCAGAGGTGAGGAGAGGTAAAAACAGTGTTTGTTGTTTGCAATAACGTATTTGTTGTAATATTGCAAAAGGACATGGCTGTTCCACCATTAAGAATTCCAGCTTTAAAGGATATATACAAGCCAACACATTATTGATTGAGTTGGCCCTGTAGTGTGTGAATTGCTTCGGGTGAAGTTTCTAGCTACAGATCTAGGATTAGCTTCTCCCCCAAACCTGACCTTTACCTTTAGTAAGGAAAATGCTAAACTGACCCAAGATCAGCATCTAGGGGTATCTCACCCTACACTGTGTGAATCAGGCAGCAAGATAGACTGAGCTAGAACAAAGCTAAGAAGTGAAGCCTGGCCCATCTAATATGTTTCTCATTGCTAATGCTCCAAGCCATCACAGCTGCACTCCAGGAACTGTCTGCCTGTGTATGTGTGTGTGTGTTTGTCTGCCTGTGTATGTATGTGTGTGTGTGTCTGCCTGTGTGTGTGTGTGTGTAAGTATGTATGTATGTGTGTGTTTGTCTGTCTACCTGTGTGTGTCTGTCTGCCTGTGTATGTGTGTTTGTCTGTTTGCCTGTGTGTGTATGTGTGTGTCTGTTTGCCTGTGTATGTATGTGTGTGTGTCTGCCTGTGTATGTGTGTGTGTGTCTGTCAGTCTGTATATGTATGTGTGTGTGTGTGTCTGCCTGTGTGTGTGTGTCTGCCTGTGTGTGTGTGTCTGCCTGTGTGTGTGTGTCTGCCTGTGTGTGTGCGTGTGTCTGCCTGCGTGTGTCTGCCTGCCTGTCTGCGTGTGTCTCTGTCTGCATGCCTGTCTGCGTGTGTCTGTCTGTCTGCCTGAGTATGTGTGTGTCTGTCTGTCTGCCTGAGTATGTGTGTGTCTGTCTGTCTGCCTGAGTATGTGTGTGTCTGCCTGCGTATGTATGTGTCTGTCTGCGTATGTGTCTGTCTGCCTGTGTGTGTCTGTCTGCCTGCCTGTGCGTGTGTGTGTCTGCCCGCCTGTGTGTGTGTGAGTGTCTCCCCGCCCGTTTGTGTGTTGCCGAAGCATTTGGCTTTTAATGAGCTCAAATCAATGCTGCCCAAGTATGCTACACATTCTCCCCATCTGTTGGCATGTCCGCCTGCCTGTGTGTGTTTTTTTCCTAAACCTAACAAAGCACAGAAGATAGAACACTGTTCCCTGTAGGCTAGAAAATAAGAGGGATCTGGTGGCTTGCATCACACACACGCCTTAAGCGCAATGTGGTAGATTCTCACACCGTGAGAACTGCTGTGTACGTGTGCATGCGTGTGTGTGTACACTATGCTAGACGGTGCTTCTGCTTACACCAACTCTAGTTTTAGCACCAACGTAAGTAGCCTGTTAAAAAGAAAAGAAAGAAGTGAAGTGGTTAGCATTCTAGCGACTCTTCTCACTCTCTCTCTCTGAATTTCAATTCAATTTGCTTTATTGGCATGACGTAACAATGTACATATTGCCAAAGCTTACTTTGGATATTTACAATATTAAGATAATAAGAATCAAAATTGTCAACGGGACAACAATAACCAAGGGTCAAAATAACCATACATTGAACAATAACAATAAGCATACAGTACAGGACATGTGCAGGTTGATTGGTCTATCAGACACTGTCCCTCGTCTTATGGCAGGCAGTAATGTAGTGCGCTGCCAACCCACAGCTCTCTGCGTCCTCCCCCAACAGGACGGGTAGCCTATCCTCGTCACAGAGGTCTTTGAAGCCTTGAATAAGGGTTTCAAATTTGGGGAAATGACACTCTCTAATAGTTTTATATTGTTTTACATTTTGTCAGGAAATGCAGCGTTGTCTCAGGTTCTGCTGTGGTGCAGTGGTTGCACAGCCTTTTAACTACAGGGAGCCAGGTTTTCCTGTGTCTGCCCGTGTCAATGGCAAGGTTGTGCTCACTCAGCCTGTACTTTGTCAATGTTTTTCTAAGGTTTTGATCAGTAACCATGGTCAAATAGTCAGCCACGGTGTACTGTTGATCTTCTGGACAGATAGCACTGCATTTTGCTTTGTGCCTGTGCTTGAGTTTCCCAATAAGCAATGTAGTTTTGTTTTGATTGTGTAATTTGTTTTATTATGAATGATTGGATGTTCTGGTCCTGAGGCTTCAGTGTGTTAGTAGAACAGGTTTGTGAACTCAGGACCAGCTGGATGAGTGGACTCTTTCCTTCGCTCAGCTCTTGGCATTGCAAGGCGTGGGAATGATATGAGGGGGTCACTGTATTTTAGATGTTTCCAAAACTGAATTGCTCTATTTTGATGTTTTATTATTAATGGATATTGGCCTAATTCTGCCCTGCATGCATTGTTTGTAGTTTTCCTCTGGACATGTAGGAGAATCTTACAGAACTCTGCATGCAGGGTTTCAATGGGGCGTTTGTCCCGTTGGGTGAAATCTTGTTTTGCAAGTGGACCCCACACCTCGCTGCCATAAAGTGCAATTGGTTCAATGACACATACAATTCGTTTTAGCCAAATTTTAATTGGTATTTCAATTTGAATTTGTTTTTTAATGGCGTAGAATGCTCTGTGTGCTTTCTCTCTCAGTTCATTCACTGCCTCATTAAGGTGTCTAGTTGAGCTTGTTTTTTTAAACCTAAGTAATTGTAGTGTGTGCAGTACTCTATATATCATGTACCAATTGAGAACTATAGTCTAATTCCCTGAGATCTGGATCTTATCTGGAACATCATTATTTTATTATTTTTGGGGTTTACTTCCAGGGCCCAGGTCTGGCAGTACTGCTCTAGCAGGTCCAGGCTCTGCTGTAGGCCATGTGCTGTGGGTGTTTACTGCCAGGGCCCAGGTCTGGCAGTACTGCTCTAGCAGGTCCAGGCTCTGCTGTAGGCCATGTGCTGTGGGTGACAGCAGGCATAAGTCATCTGCGAAGAGTAGGCATTTAACGTCTGAATTGTGGAGACTAACACAAGGGGGTGAGGATTTTTATAGAATAGTAGCCAATTCGTTTATGTAAATATTGAAGAGTGCTCAGATTGCAACCCTGGCGAAGGCCCCGCCCCTGGTTAAAGAATTATGTTATTTTCTTGACAATTTTAATGCTGCACGTATTGCCAGTATACATTGATTTAATTATGTCATATGTTTTACCCCATACACCACTTTCAATATATTTGTAGAACAGTCCTGTATGCCAAATAGAATCAAATGCTTTTTGGAAGTTGATAAAGCAAGCGTACATTTTTTGGTATTATTTTGGTTGACATGTTTATCTATCAGGGTGTAAATGTGATCATTCGTGTGATGTTTTGGTATAAATCCAATTTGGCTTTTACTCAAGACATTGTGCTTGTTAAGGCAGTGTAAAACTCTTACATTTATAATACTACAGAAAACCTTCCCCAGGTTACTGTTCACACAAATGCCCCTGTAATTGTTAGGGTCAAATTTGTCTCCGTTCTTAAAGATTGGGGTTTTGAGCCCTTGATTCCAGATGTCAGGGAAATTACCTACACCCAGGATCAATTAAACAGTTTTAATATAGCCAATTTAAATTGTGCACTAGTGAGTTTGAGCATCTCATTTAGGAAGCCATCAGGTCCGCATGATTTTTTATATTTGAGGGCCTGAAGTTTCTTATAGAGCTCCTGGTCAGTAATTGAGGAGTCCAATGAATTTTGATTGTCCTTTGTAGCTTTTTGTAATCCATTCAACTTCTCATGAATTTGGCATTGCTCTGCGTTTGTGTCAATTTGAACGGTGTTGTGGAGTGTTTTTAAAATGGGTTGTCCGTATGTCACCATTTTGTATCGCTAATTCCTCTTGTATCGCTAATTCCTCTTGTTTCGGATTGTTTTTGTTTTTCAATTTTGCCAGAAGTTGTTTATGGACTCAGGGGTGGGGAAGATCTCCTCTGAGTAATACGGGGATTCTGAGGGGGGGGGGATATATATTGCGCAAAGGAACACATATTTTTCTGTCAGTACAAGTTATTTTTTCAGTTTTAACCAACTGTGATATTTACCAATTTTCAGGGGATCAATTGGATTTTGTTGTTCGGATTTGTACCAAATGATCAACACTCCAGAGTCTCTGCCTCTATTGACAGAGCTGTGTTTCTGTGATGGCACAATTACCTCTCTGTAGCCTGTGGGACAGTGAGTGACAATGTCAGCCTTACACCATGTCTCCTGCAGAATTATGACGTCAACATCTTTAAGATTTTTGTTGAACTCCAGTGCTAAACTCTTCAGTCCAATGGTTGATGAGTTTGGGCCCTGAATGTTCCACATGCACATCTCTCACTCTCTCACTCTCTCACTCTCTCACACACACTCTCTCACTCTCTACTCTCTTCCCTTGGGCCTGGCTCCAGTGCTTTCACTAAAGAAGCAGGATCTCGCTCTTTTTCCCACTTCCTCTTCCTCCTTTCCTGTCATCTTGCCGTTCTTATTCTCTCTCTTCCCTCTGTCTCTCCTCTGATCAAAGATTTCCTTGTGCATCAGATAATAGGCGGAGAGAGTTGAGTGGGCCCAGCAATGAGATGCAGCTTGCGCCTTCCATTTTCCTCTCATCATTTAGTCTCATTAAGGAGAGGGCTGTCTGACATGCAGCTAGGCACATATGCATGCGCGCGCGCACACACACACACACACATATATATAGAGACATGCACATATTTGTGCACGTTCAGGTATACACACGCAGACATATGCATGCACACAGAGGGGCGTACACACAGAGAAGTGTGTAGCACAGCAAAGAGAATGGAGGATACCTAGTCAGCTGTGTTCAACTCAAATGTGTCTTCCACACACACACACACACACACACACACACACACACACACACACACACACACACACACACACACACACACAGTGCTGGTGTGACAGGTTGGAGACAGTAATGAGGGCTCTGTTAACAAGCTTTAACGGTACGGGTAAGGGACTGTAAAGGACATTGGAAGCCCTCGTTAAACCTCTGTCTCACACCCCCTCATGTCACACTAATACACCCTACCTTCCAGGCCATAACCATTAGTCATTCTATGGAGGCTAACATGCGTCTACGTCTAAAGCCTCTTGGTTGCTAGTCGGGATAGCCCCCGATTTAGCATAGCAGCACGGTTCGTGACGGAAATGATGGCTGCTCATTTCCGAGCTCAGTACAGCAAGGGGTTACTTTAGCACATTGATGAGAGGGAGAGAAGGAGAAAGAGAGAGGGATAAATAATGGATGGGTTTGCTGGATATATAATAAAAAAAGAAGAGGGTTAGAAGATTTTCAAAGCTGGACTGGGACGTGTAGGCAGGGGCTATGGGGCAGCTTGAAATGATTGTCATTCAATCGTTTAAGAAGGTCAAAGATGTTTTTAGAAACATATTTGTCAGAGAATGGCCCAGATTCTTTTTGTATTTGCCCATTTTTGTTCTGTTTAAAAAGTCTCTCAGAAATGTCTCTGTTCATTTTTGATAGGCTTGGTGTAATATTCTATTTGAATTTGTTGGATCTTTGGACATTGGCTCAGTTTCTCAGGTCTTGTGGTTGCTGGGAGTACAGGAGTAGACTTTACTGACCTGCCGCGCGCACGTGCACACGCTGGAACCTTGGATGACAACACTGCGTCCTGAAGGCCTGACGTAAGCGGCACGGCAGAGGTAGATGACCTTTGACCCGGACCATCACACATATACAGACACACCCACCCCCCCTTGGCCCACCGCGACTTAACTCGCGTGCCGTACACTCGCAGTCCATTACTCTGTGCTTCAGTTCTATCTCATTTCTCCAAAATAGGTTTTTCCAACACATAGCCAAAGCGGTCATTGCAGTGCACGGTGTGTTCTCTGGCTAACCCAGCATACAATACACGTAGCTTCACTTAAGCTGTTAAGACTAGCAACTTGACATTGTAACTTGACACTAACACACCTGTCACATAAGCAATTTTTAAAAAATCCTTTAGTCTCTCTGTGGTTATGTTATAGTTATGATCTGCTGTTTGACATATGGGCCTGGAATGCACACTCATTCAGTCACAGGCATTTAGTCTCTCATCCCTTGTTCTCTCTCTTTCCCCTTTTATCCCTGCTAGCTAGCCCCCCTGACGCTAGCATGCCAAGACGCTTAGATGCTAGCACGATTAGATGCTAAGATGCTAACAAGCCGACGGGCTAGCCTAAGCCTCCATTAACTCGAACGAGGGAGACACTGTAATCCCGTGCTGATCAATTGATCGCGCTAATTCAATCTAGGGGAAAGGCTACTGCCAGCAATTGCACATCTGAGGCGTGAAGATTGAAGACCGCTTGCTTTAGCCTACAGTTATGTTCTCGTCCTGTATCATGCTCCTACGTGAATTGATTGACTGAATGAATTTAATCGGATTACCCATCGGGGATTAATAGATTTTTTTTATTTTATGGATTCTTTTTTGATTAGTTCCTCGTCTTTAGCGAGCTGTAAGACGATTAGCGTACACAAAGCAACCTAGCTAAGTGAGGATAACGGAGTTGGATTGAGACAGGAGTTTGGAGTATCTCAATGCTGTGTGTGTGTGTGTGTGTCACATTGCAGTCACATGCTATAGGGGCATCGCCAGGCTGCAGAGTTCAAACGGGGCCAGTGGTCTTCTCTCACATGCACCTGGCCAAAGAACACACAAGAGCACACGCACACAGGAACTAGGATAGGATCCAAGGGCTGAGATTACAAACATGAACACCTTATCTTGTCCCTTGGCCTTTGTCCTTTGCCGTCTGCTCATTCCCTATAGGAGGAAGCTTTAGCCTGGTCATGGGTCGGCTGGCTAGCATAGCCTCAATGCTTGTCCGTTTCCCTGGGGGCTAATCCTGCTAGCACTAGCCGTTAGTATTTAGTAGCGGCGAAGAGGGCAGCATTGGGGCAGCAGCGTAGCCTAGTGGTTAGAGCGTTGGACTAGTAACCGAAAGGTTGCAAGATCGAAACCGCGAGCTGACAAGGTACAAATCTGTCGTTCTGCCCCTGAACAAGGCAGTGAATCCACTGTTCCTAGGCCGAATTTGTTCTTAACTGACTTGCCTAGTTAAATAAAGGTAGAAATGGACCAATGCTGGCTAGTGTAGCCTAGCGCAGTTCCACTGCCCAGGGGCTAGGCATGTTAGCATTAGCTTCAGCTGTAGGATTTGAGTATTGATGTTAGCATTAGCGCTAGCGATGCAGATAGCGCTCCTTGGCCCTGTTATTAGTGCTGCTGACCTTGGAGGCCTGCCACGATACCCATGTAACAGAGCCCTTAATGATGATGAATAGACAGAACCTCTAGCTGGATGCCTTGGGCTTTTACAACAATCTACTCACCTCCCCTTTCTCTCTCTCTCTTGCTCTCCGCTCTCTCGAAAACCGCTCTCCTGTGTGTCGGCATACTATGCGTGAGAGTAAGCATGTGTGTGTGTCAGAAAGTGCTTGTCATCCCTCAGTCCCTCTGTAGTGAAATATTAATCCTTGTCTTCGTGTTCTGACTGAAGGGCCTTTTAATTAGTAATGTATGTCACTCTCGTTTCTCTTTCACTGTTCTATGTCAGGTTTATTGGAGAGGAACTGCGTTCTGTAAGGCTCTGTTTTGGCTTTGTTCGGAGCGTATGTCGTGGGTTTCCGTTATGAAAAGGTGGCGCCAGACATTTGACCGGCGGGATATTTTTTTTCTCCCACCGGAACCATATTAATTGGGTCCGTAACCTGATTAGGGGCGCGTCCACCCACGGTGCTCAGAACGGCAGAGATCACGTTTACATGATGGTAAGTCGTCTGAACAGAACAAGTGGAGGATGCAATGACGCGTGTCCTTCTTACCCGCACAGATGCTAGAATAACTGTCCACGTTTACTTCTCCTCAGTCGACACGACGAGTACGCGTAACGAACAGCGGAATCACTAGCCTATGCGTCATTGCGTTTGCAGACTTATGCAAGCGAGCCTACTATTCCTAATTAGGCGGATAATATAACTCAATCACTGTACGCGACAGAGACCGTTCAGTATGTGGCGGAGCGTGTATAGTCGTCATCCATCTAATAGGCCTACGAGAAGGGGAGACACAAATTTAGATTTTGACGTCCATCTTAATTGGAGGAGGAAATGAACCAACTTTTGAAGTGGCACTGACCCAACAATGATATAGTGAATCTGCGTGGTGTACACTCACCGGGGGTATAGCCAATGTTCTCTGCTGGTGCCAATAAGCTATAGGCCTACTGTTGTTCGCTCAATTAAGTTGAGCATTTTGATTACTTAAAGGCAGATTCTCTTTACAGCAATAGCCATTTGCAATGCGATATAAAACAATCCCCAACTTATTTATTTTTAAGGCTAGGGGAAGCAAATTATCCTCTGTAGCCAAATCGTGCTTTAGTAGCCCATTTGGAATAATTTCATTTATTTCTGCATAGACAGGAGTAGGCTAATAGGCTACATAATTTTGGCAATTCAATTTACTTGGGGAAAGCTATGCTTCTCCTTAGGCCTTATGGACGTGCCTCCTATGACTCTGTCAGTCTACTATCCCCCATAGTAGTAAAGTTAACCTATTATATTGGTCAGTTTGTCGAGAAGAAAATAGTCCAAGCAGACTCTGGGACAGTTGTGGGACGGTAGATCCCAAATTCATACAACCAGTAGGCCTAGGCTACATAGATATATATTTCTTTAAAGCAATGAGTGATGCAACAGATCAGAACGTTTAGCAGAAATGTTAATTTGGCTACCGGGCAATGAAAGAAAGTTTAAAACCCAATAACATGACAGAAATAGGCTACTGGTTTAAATGGTACATGGAAGTCTTTATCAAATAATTTCCTCCACTGATATGGTTGGATTTTGACTAGGCTACTTTGAAGCAAGGTAAAACATGCCTCGTAATATGTAGTAAAACATTCCGGTTTTAAACAATTAACTAGCTGGCCTATATGTTTTCAAAATGCAAACTGCCTCTGGTTCATTGAATAGCGGTGTGTGACACGCTGATGAAGTCTGCCTTCCGTTGCCTATGCGTTTGAATAGCGAATGTGAAGCGCATTTCAATTACCAGTTGAGAAATAAAAAATAGTAGCTATTTTTAATCGTGGCCAAAAAAGAATTAACACACGATTGCATTTAGAATTGTTGCGCAATGATTTGGCTTATAAAAACGCTGTCTGACAGATTTTCCGCTCAAAGTCTCTGTGTATGTGCTGTGCGCGTGTGATAAATAAGATACGAAACGAATAATGACGCGCCAATTTTAATTCCGCTAAATTATGCCAATTAACTCGTAGACCCATAAGCATGCCCGGTCAAATGTATTTCCATCAACTGGTATTTCCATCAATGTATAAGGCTAAAAAGCATTATTTCACAATGTGATTTTGTCATTTTTGGGGGGAAATTGTTATGTTATTTGTCAGCTCCCCCCCCCCCCCCCCCCAAAATCGAACAAAAGTCTGCTATTATCGGCAAACGGAAGCCCTGGTGTGTGTGTGTGAGAGAGAGTGAGTACTGGTTAATGATGATAATCTAAAAGTGTCAAATTCTGAATTTATTGGTCATTGGTGTGAAATATTTGTGCCTTGCTCACTCATGTGTCATAATCCTCCCACACCTTATCTGAATGGGTAAACAAGCATGTATTCTCTACAGTATATGCTACATGCAGGTTGTGCATGGACTGCCCCCTCCTCTCCACCCCCTCCCCTCTCCACCCTCTTTCCTCTCCTCCTCCTCTTTCCTCTGCTGCCCCCTCTCTGTCCCGCCGCTCCTCAACCCTTCCCTGGGAATAGTCATTAGATGACTGACTGGCTGATTGCTCCTATTCCCTAGATCTGTTTTTGTGGTTCTCTCTCTCTCGCTCTCTTTCTCTCTCTCTCTCTCGCTCTCTCTTTCGCTCTCTCTCTTTCACTCGCTCTATTCTTCTCTTCCTCCCTCTTTCTATAGTGGATTCTTCCCTCTGTTATTCATTCTGGTTTCTCCCTCCTTAAACTGACACACATGGGTTTGAACCAGGATGTTAGCATAGTAAGGGGCATAGCGGTATGCATATATTCCAATTCACCTACGTAAGCATGTTTACATGCATGCACATGTGGGAACGCAGACACACACGCGCACACTGGCTTGTGCTATGGTACACTGACAACCACTCAGAGCACCCAGAACTACTGCCTCTTGGCAGTCTCAGTTGTCCAAACATCTGGCAGACATTTCACATCATCTGCAGTACAAACTCGGTATATCTCAATTTTTTTAATTGAGCATTTAGCCTTCCCTACCTTTTCAATGGAGCCTTCCCTTAGGGCCGGCCCTTCTTTAACAGAGAGGCGGCCATGTTGACGCCAGTTGGAAGCAGTTTCTGTCCTCCCAGCAGGGTATGGTGGGCTTGACGAGCGACTGGGGGGAGCCAACATGGTGAGCAGCAGCAGAAGGCTGTATTCCCCCAAGTACCCCCCCCCCCCCCTATCTCTATGTGCTGGGGCTGGATTAGGCTAATTAAAGCACTGCAAGCAGAGCCCCCGGAGAGATGCTACACACACACACATGAACACACACGGACATGCAAGCACACATGCATCACTCACGCACTCACGCACTCACGCACTCACGCACTCACGCACTCACGCACTCACGCACTCACGCACTCACGCACTCACTCACTCACTCACTCACTCACTCACTCACTCACTCACTCACTCACTCACTCAGACAGACCCATATAAACACACATGCACACACACTTGAACGTACATGCACAAAGTTATTCCCTATATGTGCCCTAGAATTCTTCTTTTTTTGTACCAAAATAATGGTTTGGACCCACTAGACCAATGGTTAGTTCTTATTCTCTTACCAACTAGATACACTGCCAGACTTCGTATTCTTGTATTGTGGAACAAATAGTCAGCAATGCAAATATCAAGGTTCCAGGCCATAAGCCATAGTAAATGGACTGTAAGTGGAATCATTGTTTTGGTTATTTAGTTGGTCCGAAGAGAGTTCAAAAAGGCTTAGTGACACAAACCACAACAGTTTTCAAATCTCAACCGTCTCAAGACCATTTCCTTCTCAGCATCTGTTCTTTGTATTGTGATGGCCTCGCAGCTGCTCGATGTCCATGCGGCTTCAGTTGGTGCTTGCTTGTTTGTCTCTTTCCAGGACATTCCCTGTTTGTAAGTCATGCAGTGTGCTGTCTCTGTGTGCGTATGCATCCAATCACACACGTGTGTGTGTGTCTGTGTGTGTGACCGTATATCCGTTTTTCTTTCTAGCAACATCTCTCGACTTTTGTTGATTGTTCAAGGCAACGTCACACAGCTGTTTTTTAAGTCTATGCTGTCCGGTAGTCAAGAGGAGGAGAGGAAGGAAGGAAGGAAGCCGTTCCTTCTCTCTCAGGGCAAGACAAAGGTCAGGAATCATGTCTCACTCTCCAGGACTTACAACAGGATGTTGTTTCTCAGGCAGAGCAGGAGGAGCGGACCATCTCAACGTTTCAAGGGAAACGTATCGTGTTACTGGTAACCTCTTGTAGGCTAATCGCCCATCTTTTTGTACGGGGTTGTGTATTTAAAGCCATTTGGAATGAGCTTGGAATGGCAGAAAGCGAGGTGGACAGACATACATACATACATACACACACACACACACACACACACACACACGAATGCCTGGCCTCTCTGGGCCCCCACTGGTGGTCTACTGGGCCATCTCTATGGCAACCATAATCATAGGCACGAAGAGGATGGTGTTTGATGAAGAAGAGCAGGCTATTATTGCAGAGGAAAAGGAGAGGGTATATCGGCTTGTAGGGTGTGTGTGTGTGTGTTTAGCTGTGTGTATGGAATGTGTGTGTATTTACCTGTGTGTATGGGATGTGTGTGTGTGCAAAACTGCAGAGACCACAGTCTAGCTCGTTTAATGTGTGTGTGTATTCTGCTTCCATGGCTCTTGGTGTTGGTTGTATAGCGTTGCGTGCGTCCCCCTAGGGTCCTGTATGGGAGCTGCAGTCAGCCTGGACTCTGCCATCGAAAGTGCTGATTACAATGACAAGCAATTTAGTCCCCACCTCAGGGACCACCCTGACGTACACACAAACACGTATATGCAAATGCGGCAAATGCACACGCAATCCTCACAGACACTTTTGGCCAAATGTCCCATGGTAAACAGACGTTTGTGTCTACGACACAAAACGGAATTGGTGACAGACCACTGACTCGGGGTCGTATTAATTAGTGCACACTGTAGCAAAAATGTTCTTCAAACGGAAAAACAAAACACAAGCATTCAGTCCGTTTTCTATCCGCCCCCCCCCCCCCCCCACTTGCAGCATACTTGTCTCTTCACCTGTGGCCCAGTGATCAATGCTGAGGGTGGATGATGGTATTGCTGACAGCTGACCAGGCCTCTCCTGGGGGGTCTTGTAAATACCACCGTCTCCAGGGTGCTCATTAAAGCTGCAGCACTGCTCCATAGACATTTCTATAAAGTACATGCACACATTTCTGTAAAGTGTGTGTGTGTGAATATATATATATATGTGTATGTATATATGTGTGTGTGTATGTATGTATATATATGTATTTATATATATATGTGTGTGTGTGTGTGTGTGTGTGTGTGTGTGTGTATTTATTTATTTATTTATTTATATATGTGTATTTATATATATATATATATATATATATATATATATATATATATATATATACAGATACAGTACCAGTCAAAAATTTGGACACACCTACTCATTCCAGGGCATTGTAGAATAATAGTGAAGACATCAAAATGATGAAATAACACATGGAATGATGTAGTAAATGAAAAAGTGTTCAACAAATCAAAACACATTTGAGATTCTTCAAAGTAGCCACCCTTTGCCTTGATGACAGCTTTGCACACTCTTGGCATTCTCTCAACCAGCTTCATGAGGTAGTCACCTGGAATGCATTTTAATTAACAGGTGTGCCTAAAAGTAGATTTGTGGAATTTCTTTCCTTAATGCGTTTGAGCCAGTCAGTTGTGTTGTGACAAGGTAGGGGTGGTATACAGAAGATAGCCCTATTTGGTAAAAGACCAAGTCCATATTATGGCAAGAACAGCTCAAACAAGCAAAGCGATACGATAGTCCATCATTACTTTAAGACATGAAGGTTAGTCAATCCGGAAAATGTCAAGAACTTTGAAAGTGCAGTCGCAAAAACCATCAAGTGCTACGGTGAAACTGGCTCTCTTGAGGACCGCCACAGGAAAGAAAGACCCAGAGTTACCTCTACTTTCATTAGAGTTACCATTCTTAGTCTAAATAAATCCTGCAGTCCAAATAAATGCTTCAGAGTTCATGTAACAGACACATCTCAACATCAACTGTTCAGAGGAGACTGCGCGAATCAGGATTTCATGGTCGAATTGCTGCAAAGAAACCACTACCAAAGGACAGCAATGAGAAGAAGAGACTTGCTTGAGCCTAGAAACACGAGCAATGGACATTAGACCGGTGGAAATGTGTCCCTTTGGTCCAAATTTGAGATTTTTGGTTCTAACCGCCATGTGTTTGTGAAACACAGAGTAGGTGAACGGATTATCTCTGCATGTGTGGTTCCCACCGTGAAGCATGGAGGAGGTGTGCGGTGCTTTGCTGGTGACACTGTCAGTGATTTATTTGGAAATCAATGCACACTTAACCAGCGTGGCTACCACAGCATTCTGCAGCAATACGCCACCCCATCTGGTTTGTGCTTAGTGGGACTATCATTTGTTTTTCAACAGGACAATGACCCAACACACCTCCAGGCTGTGTAAGGGCTATTTGACCAAGAAGGAGAGTGATGGAGTGCTGCATCAGATGACCTGGCCTCTTCAATTACCCAACCTCAACCCAATTGAGATGGTTTGGGATGAGTTGGACCGCAGAGTGAAGGAAAAGCAGCCATCAAGTGCTCTGCATATGTGGGAACTCCTTCAAGACTGTTGGAACAGCCTTCCAGGTGAAACTGGTTGAGAAAATGCCAAGAGTGCACAAGCTGTCATCAAGGCAAAGGGTGGCTACTTTGAAAAATCTCAAATCTATTTTGATTTAACACTTTTTTGGTTACTACATGATTCCGTATATGTTATTTCATAGTTTTGATGTCTTCACTCGTATTCTACAATGTAGAAAATAGTAAAAATAAAGAGAAACCCTTGAATGCCTTTATATAGTATTATTTCCTCCTTTTACATAGTATTTATAGACCGTCCCTGCCCAGATATTGAGTTTTGCCTGCTATGTAGAATGGATGCAGGGCGGTACAGAGTGCTCCATTAGGTGCCCCCGTGGAGCCAAAATGGCGGCATTTCAGAGTGGGTTACAATGGACTGGAATGGAATTAGGAGGACCGGTCAAAGCCTCTACTGTGACACAGAGGTAGAGGACTAAGGTTGGTTGATTGGGATGGGAGGTGTGTGTGTGTGTGTGTGTGTGTGTGCGCACGCACTCATATGCGCATGTCTGCGCTGCCTGCATATGTGTGTGTCAATGTAGAAATCATCTGTCAGTGTAGAACCCTTGGCCCCAGATGGACACCTGATCACTTCCTCTGACATAACGCTGGTATTCCAGCCCACCCAGCCCTCCCTGAGGCCCCAGGGTCATACCATACCTACAGGGCTGTAACACGCCCTCTGGAACCCCACTGACTTTCAATATCCTGTGACATAACTCCAACTTGGGATAATGTTGACACTCCTCCCTGGGTCGTATTTATTAGGGTACATCTTTGCGAAACGTTGTGCTGCGGGGGGTGTTTCTGTGTTTCTGATGATGTAATTTCAGTTCGTATCTCCCAGCATCGTCCCGTTCGATCTGTTTCGTGAATATGACCCAGGGTGGTGATGAGAATGAAAGAAAGGGACAAAGGGAGGATGCCACAGGAAACTATTGAGACACAGCCCGGGTGACTATTTATCTATGTAACCCTATGAGGGAGGATGCCACAGTAGACTAATGAGACGCAGCCCAGGTGACTATTTATGTATGTAACCCTATGAGGGGAGGATGCCACAGTAAACTATTGAGACGCAGTCCAGGTGACTTTATGTATTTAACCCTATGAGGGGTGGATGTCACAGTAGACTAATGAGATGCAGCCCAGGTGACTATATTTATCTATGTAATCTAAATTCGGAAACTCCTCTAGATCGAGGTCCTCTTAGGGGATCCAGTTAAAAGCCCACCCTTAACGATTAAGGAGCTTTCGTTTGGGCCCTAGATGAAACGAGCTGCTCTCTGATCGTCAGTGACCCCCCCCAAGCCGCGCTTAGATCAGAGCGTTCTCCGTTTTCACCTCATCAAGACCAAGATTACGTCCCAAATGGCACCCTATTCCCTTTATAGTGCACCACTTTTGACCAGAGCCCTAGGGTGCCATTTGGGATACAACCCCAAGACCAGTAAAAAAAAAAGATCTGGAATTAGCCAATTCATTATTGTTTATCGACGGTTCCTCCTCTCACTATCCTAACCTGTTGTCGGAGACACAATATTTTCTTGCTTTGTGACCGAATACTTTTTGGATAGCAAAGGCAGAATCCGAACTTGGCGATGAACACAGACATTCTCAAATTAAGATTAGTTCCGTGAGTATACTACAACACCAGAACATGTATAATGATACTTATTGGCAAGGAGAGGGGAAGAAGCCAAGAGAATATGGAGGAGAGGAGCGAGATGAGAGGAGCAACAACGCGCTCTTAATCATACTGATTGCTTGGTGCTTTGGCTCACCTGTTGCGTCATCCCGTTAACGCATTTGCCTTGCGTCAAGGAAGTGTGCGATTGGGGAGGTGGTGTAAGGATCCTTGGTTTCAGCTGATTGGCACAAGGCTTCAAGTGTCGACTTGAATTATTTCATTCAATATATTAATAGAACTATATTGCGTAATCACCCGTCTACTTCTCACGGTCTCAGAGGTAAAATCCTGTCCCCTCTCAAGGGCTTCTTTCCCTTAGCCTGTTTCTGTCCTGCAACCAACAAGTGTAGTTTTACCTCTGGAGTGTGAGTGTGTGGAGAGATGCTTGTACTGCTTAATTCTCCTGCTAAGAGCGCTTCCTCTCCTTCTCCCTGTCTCTCTCTCTCTCTCTCTCTCTCTCTCTCTCTCTCTCTCTCTCTCCCCATCCCTTTCCATCTCTCTCTCTCTCTCTCGCCCTCTCTCTCCGCCTCTTTGTTTCTCTCTCCCCCCCTCTGTTTATTTACCAGTGGGACTGGGCTGGCTTTGCCTGGGGCTGTGGTGGTGTCTGCGGGTGTGTGGATGTGTTCCTATAGCAGCGTCGGTCTGTGTAATGACTGACTGTATTTGCTCTCGTCCCTTTTTCCTTACACGCACAGGCATTGTGACAAACCACCATACCACAATAGGTTCCCGTTTGGCTTCTATGCTGGAGGTTTACCACGGGGCCCGTTGGCCCACATGTATGCACATCGTTCACTTCTTTCCGAAGTTAAGATGTTCTCACAACACTCAGACCCCTCCTCCTTTTTTTCTTTTCTTCCCTTCTTACTTCCTCTCGTCTCCATCCCACCCCTCTCCTCTGAGAGAAACGGAGAGCGCTCGGAGCCATGCAAATTGGGTAAAACATTCCGGAAAGTGGTTTCTCCCACAGGGAAAAAAAACAACAAAAAAAACAATGTGGTTGCTTCCCAAATTGCACCCTGTTCCCATTATAGTGCACTACTTTTGATCGGGGCCCATAGGGTTTTCCCATAGCGCTCTTGTCAAAGGTAGTGCACTATGAAGGGAATAGGGTGCCATTTGGAATTTAAACTCTCTCAGAGCTGCTTAGAAGTCTCTGCATCAAGTGTTGGGAGTAACGGTACCGGATACACACGGAGTATGCAAAACATTCCATGACAGACTGACCAGGTGAATCCAGGTGAAAGCTTTGATTCGTTATTGATGTTACTTGTTAAATTCACTTCAATCAGTGTAGATGAAGGGGAGGAGACCGGTTAAAGAAGGATTTTTAAGCCTTGAGACGTGGATTGTGTATGTGTGCCATTCAGAGGGTGAATGAGCAAGACCTTTGAACAGGGTTATGGTAGTAGGTGCCAGGCTCACTGATTTGTGTCAAGAACTGCAACGCTGCTTGGTTATTCACACTCAACAGTTTCAAGAATGGTCCACCACCCAAAGGATATCCAGCCAACTTGACACAACTGTGGAAAGAATTCGAGTCAATATGGGCCAGCATCCCTATGACACCTTGTATAGTCCATACCCTGACGAATTGAGGCTGTTCTGAGGGAAACGGGGTGCAACTCAATATTAGGAAGGTGTTCCTAATGTTTTGTCCACTCAGTGTATATTTCCCATCGCAGTGGAAGAACTGATAGAGGGCAGCCGGCAGGGCATGCGTTGGAAATTGAGGGCACCTTTCTCTTGATGTTCTTTAGACTTTCAGTGTGTCTCAAATGGCACCCTATTCCCTACATACTGAAGTGCACTACTTTTGACCTGGGCCTGTACGGTTTTACCACAGTGCACAACTTTTGAGCAGAGCCCAATGTAGGGAATAGGTAGCCATTTGGATCTCTGTGTTAATTTGCCTGGGGATGTTGGAGGTTAGGCTTGGGGCTATTGTTGCCGTTGCTCTTACTTTGTGTGTCCGTGGGGGATTCTGTGAGAATGTGAGTGGTTTTCCCCACTAAGGGGCTGCAAACATTCCCATTTAGACAATGTGAGTCTATTGGTCGATCTTAAACGACTGGACAGGTCTAAGCGACAGCTTTACTTATCCCATCCATATTGCTTTGTGAGGGGCGAGTGAACAAGCACACGGACCCACACACCACACGGGGACACACACACACCACACAGACGCACACCACACGGGGACACACACCACATGGACGCACACCACATCACTTGGTCCCTTTTCTGTCTCAGTGAGTGCGTGTCACAGCCGTTAACTGCCAGACAGACAGACCATGTGGGTCTCCCTATATGGTCTCCCCATAATTGACTGTCTCTTTGTGTGTGTGTGTGGTGTGGTTTTGGTCTGTGTATGGGGTTTGGTTTTGCAGCGCAGGCTGATGTGTGTGCTGTATTTCAGGAAGGGACCAGGCCTTGGATGACCAGGCCAGGTCATATTCTTGACAGTATGTCCTTATTTATATGGTGCATGTTCTGTTTTGGAGAATATGACTTGGTTGCTAGCGTGTGTGTGGGTGGGTGTGCGGATGCGAGTGCTTGCGTGTACATTTTTGAGTGAGTGTGTGCGCTCGCGCCACGCGACCATCTGTGTGCATTTGCAAAAAAGAAAAAAAAAGTTAACATCTCCTGTCGGACAGATGTTCTTGTTTTGAAGCTGCAGTATGTAACTTTTTGGGCGACCCCTGACCCAAATTCACATAGAAGAGATCTATCGCTTCTTAGACTTTATGTCAATGGGAATGACAGACCTATAACTCACATTTCTATGTGCACTATTTCTATGCTTCCCGTTCTTAAGTTTAGTTTTTTTGTCTTTTACTTTCGGTTTTGTACACCAGCTTCAAACAGCTGAAAATACAATATATTTGGTTATGGAAAATATATTTCACAGCGGTTTAGATGGTACAATGATTCTCTACTACACTTGCTTGTTTTGACACACAAACTGAAATTAGGCAAACTATTAGAATTTTAGCAAACAGGAAATGGCAGAGTGTTTCTGCATATTGCACCTTTAACCAGTTTCCCATGATTAACAACTGGTGAAAAAAAAACTTCATATTGTAATATTTCGCCCACTACTTTTCCACGCAGCAGCTTGATAAACAATGTTACAGAACATCACAGTCACAGCAATATTTTCTCAGCTTTTCTTGAGCTTTTTTTTCTTTCTCCTTCTCCCAGGAGAGGAACTACAAAGTCGCTGCTTTAGAACACTTTCAACCCGGACCATCTGTAATTCCCTCTTTATTCCAAAGTAATAAGTATCATTTAGCTTTAATCGTGTGTTAATCTGGCACTGTGAATGCTGATGCCTGTAGTTAATCATGGTGTGTGTGTGTGTGTTCGTTCCTCAGGGATCCGCAGGGACTGTTTTAGCCTCATGGTGGAGGGAGGGAGGGAGGGAGATGGAGAGGAAGGGTAATCAGCTCATATGGATATATGGTTACTTTGTGAGGACTGTATTAGTGTTTGTTTTCTTCAAAGTGTTTTCAAAGGAGTGTGTGTGTGGTCGTGGTGGGTTTGTGTGTGGGATGGGTGTGTGGTCGTGGTAGGTTTGTGTGTGGAATGGGTGTGTGGTCGTGGTGGGTTTGTGTGTGGAATGGGTGTGTGGTCGTGGTGGGTTTGTGTGTGGGGTGGGTGTGTGGTCGTGGTGGGTTTGTGTGTGGAATGGGTGTGTGGTCGTGGTGGGTTTGTGTGTGGGATGGGTGTGTGGTCATGGTGGGTTTGTGTGTGGGATGGGTGTGTGGTCGTGGTGGGTTTGTGTGTGGAATGGGTGTGTGGTCGTGGTGGGTTTGTGTGTGGGGTGGGTGTGTGGGCGGGCGGCGGTGTGTGCATGAGTGCGAGTCTGCGTACATGTGTTTACCTACTATGTTGGACTGCAAATACTTGTCTGTCTGCGTGCACGTACGCTTGCGAACGGCAACTAAGAAACGCCGCGCAAAAGCCGACTTAGTCGTTCAGCGAGGGACCCGCGTTCACTTCAACGTCAGCATGATGCAGTCGAGGCGTCGTCGTGCCATTTTACATTTTACATTTACATTTAAGTCATTTAGCAGATGCTCTTATCCAGAGCGACTTACAAATTGGTGCATTCACCTTATGACATCCAGTGGAACAGCCACTTTACAATAGTGCATCTAAATCTTTTAAGGGGGGGAGGGGGGAGAAGGATTACTTTATCCTATCCTAGGTATTCCTTAAAGAGGTGGGGTTTCAGGTGTCTCCGGAAGGTGGTGATTGACTCCGCTGTCCTGGCGTCGTGAGGGAGTTTGTTCCACCATTGGGGGGCCAGAGCAGCGAACAGTTTTGACTGGGCTGAGCGGGAACTGTACTTCCTCAGTGGTAGGGAGGCGAGCAGGCCAGAGGTGGATGAACGCAGTGCCCTTGTTTGGGTGTAGGGCCTGATCAGAGCCTGGAGGTACTGAGGTGCCGTTCCCCTCACAGCTCCGTAGGCAAGCACCATGGTCTTGTAGCGGATGCGAGCTTCAACTGGAAGCCAGTGGAGAGAGCGGAGGAGCGGGGTGACGTGAGAGAACTTGGGAAGGTTGAACACCAGACGGGCTGCGGCGTTCTGGATGAGTTGTAGGGGTTTAATGGCACAGGCAGGGAGCCCAGCCAACAGCGAGTTGCAGTAATCCAGACGGGAGATGACAAGTGCCTGGATTAGGACCTGCGCCGCTTCCTGTGTGAGGCAGGGTCGTACTCTGCGGATGTTGTAGAGCATGAACCTACAGGAACGGGCCACCGCCTTGATGTTAGTTGAGAACGACAGGGTGTTGTCCAGGATCACGCCAAGGTTCTTAGCGCTCTGGGAGGAGGACACAATGGAGTTGTCAGCCGTGATGGCGAGATCATGGAACGGGCAGTCCTTCCCCGGGAGGAAGAGCAGCTCCGTCTTGCCGAGGTTCAGCTTGAGGTGGTGATCCGTCATCCACACTGATATGTCTGCCAGACATGCAGAGATGCGATTCGCCACCTGGTCATCAGAAGGGGGAAAGGAGAAGATTAATTGTGTGTCGTCTGCATAGCAATGATAGGAGAGACCATGTGAGGTTATGACAGAGCCAAGTGACTTGGTGTATAGCGAGAATAGGAGAGGGCCTAGAACAGAGCCCTGGGGGACACCAGTGGTGAGAGCACGTGGTGAGGAGACAGATTCTCGCCACGCCACCTGGTAGGAGCGACCTGTCAGGTAGGACGCAATCCAAGCGTGGGCCGCGCCGGAGATGCCCAACTCGGAGAGGGTGGAGAGGAGGATCTGATGGTTCACAGTATCGAAGGCAGCCGATAGGTCTAGAAGGATGAGAGCAGAGGAGAGAGAGTTAGCTTTAGCTGTGCGGAGCGCCTCCGTGATACAGAGAAGAGCAGTCTCAGTTGAATGACTAGTCTTGAAACCTGACTGATTTGGATCAAGAAGGTCATTCTGAGAGAGATAGCGGGAGAGCTGGCCAAGGACGGCACGTTCAAGAGTTTTGGAGAGAAAAGAAAGAAGGGATACTGGTCTGTAGTTGTTGACATCGGAGGGATCGAGTGTAGGTTTTTTCAGAAGGGGTGCAACTCTCGCTCTCTTGAAGACGGAAGGGACGTAGGCAGCGGTCAGGGATGAGTTGATGAGCGAGGTGAGGTAAGGGAGAAGGTCTCCGGAAATGGTTTGGAGAAGAGAGGAGGGGATAGGGTCAAGCGGGCAGGTTGTTGGGCGGCCGGCCGTCACAAGACGCGAGATTTCATCTGGAGAGAGAGGGGAGAAAGAGGTCAGAGCACATTTTGAATAGTACGTGCAGCTTTTTGAATGGAATTGATTCGATCACGAACACATTTGACAAGGCAAGCTGACGATGTCTCTGTGGAAGCGCTAAGCCGTGTTCGTGTACTTAATTATTGTGTGTGTGTGTGTGTGTGTGTGTAGCTACAGCCGCTGCAGCTTAATCAATGGCTGTAATTCTCTCTCTCACCAGTTTGGCTTTGTGACTCTATTGACACAAGGCAGCCCCAATCAATCCCAAGCTCTTGGGTGTTGGGGGTGTGTGTGTGTGTGTGTGTGTGTGTGTGTGCGTGCGTGCGTGCGTGCATGCCAGGCTAAGCCCTTTGATATTCTTTCTCTGATTCAGAGTATGATCTTAAATGGCGTACAAACTCTCTCTCTCTCTCTGAAAAGTATGAAACGAGACTGTCCTAAATTCTCTTCCTTTTTTTGCCTCCTTTCCTTCGCAGCCGTTGATTGGTAACAGGAGTTATACGAGGCGTCTCGAGCCTCTATTTTAACGTTAAAGAAGAGCGATGAACAGTGTGCCGAGAGGAGAGGAGGAGGTGAAATGGAGAGATTGAAACACGGAGTGACGACAGGGTCCGGGGCCACCCAGTTGCGAGCGTTTTAACAGGGCATATTAAGGGTGTCTCGTCCGTTTTATTCTCCTTCGGCCCTGAATACGGCCTACAGAGGCCCGTGATGGCCGTGTCACTTCCTATTGACTAACGCGGCATCGCAAGCTCGTTTATAAGGTCATGCCTCACACCCACCCCAGTGAGGTGTGAAGTATGTGTGTGTGTGTGGCTAAGCCCTTTTGATATCCTTCCTCTGATTCCGATTATGAACTTTCCCTGCTTGTCATCGTTACCATGCATCTTAAAGGGGCAGTGGCCTGCTGTGGGTCATGAGAAATGACAGAGCTGGAGAGAGCAATAAATGGAGGGATGACGAGCGCCCGCCATATCGCGTAGCATCACGTCAGTGTCTAATGCCTCTCTCTGAGAATAATCTGTTGTTTTCTCTGTGCTGCCGCCGGCTTTGGCGCTTCTGCTTTCATGAACTTTGTTACGGGTCTGGTTTCGGTTCTCTTCCGGTTTCTTTTCGCTCTTCCCTTTTCTCAGTTTTTTCTCTCTCTCTTCTTCTCTTTCTGTCTCCCACGCACTCGAACGTTACTGTCCTTATTTATAGTCTGTAGAGATGTGTCTTCGGGCTATAACTTGGGCCGGCAGCAGTCAGTTCTTTCAACCGATCACAGGCCACATTGAGTTGAGCGATTAGCATCCAAATGAGAAAATCCCACAATGCATCCTATCCGATATAAAGGACACCTTTTCACTGACACCAACATGTCTACAGTGCCTTTTTAAAAGTTGAGCGATCAATGGGTGTATCGCGGGAGGACGTTCACAAGCGAATGTGCTCGCGCAAAATACGTCAGTGGTGTTTGTGTTTTGCGTGGAACAGCCTCGAGCTGTCGCCGTTGCATTTAGCCACGCATGAAATGAATGGGGACGATTGGGTCCTACCATATGTAGTCTGCCGCTGTCTCCTTCATCCAAAAGCTAATTCCAGCCACCCGTACCGTAGCGTACCCGGCGGTCACGGCCCTTTGTGGGCGTCGCCATGGCTACAGGCCAAACCGGAGGTGGAAGGAACATCTATCTCCCAACCGCTGCACTGCCGGTGGTTGTGTGGCTGCGTTAAAGACGATGCCGTTTAAATAGTAAGAGGGTTTGCGTAGCAAAAGGGAAAGGCGTGCACACGCGCGCGCACACACACACTGCTTATTGGGTCACACTGGGTTTGTGGGAGGGACTTGTGAATGGTAGACCCAGCGAAGTGACGTCGCCACGAGCAGCACCACGGATGCAACACTTGGCTCCCACGCGGTCAAACACAGTATCTGGGCATGGGTTCACTTCCCCCACATGCCCAGCCTCGCGCTTCAACGCTCTCAGTTGTTGCGGCAATTGACCCACTGTGCTGCTTACTTTGTGCGCCTGCAGGTAACTGCCAAAATAACGGGGGGGGGGAAAGTTTAGTAAACGAGGGACACAACGTATGTTGAAAGGAGGTGCTTCCACACAGGTGTGGTTCCGGAGTTAATTAAGCAATTAACATCCCATCATGCTTAGGGTCATGTGTAAAATGATTTTAGCTACCGTGGCTATGCACCCATAGGATGACAATGCCCCCGTCTACAGAGCACAAGTGGTCACTGAATGGAAACTGTGTAAACCGTATGCCATGGCCGTCTCAGTCACCAGATCTCAACCCCAAATGAACACTTATGGGAGATTCTGGAGCGGCGCCTGAGACGACAAAACACCAAATGATGGAATCTCTCATGGAAGAATGGCGTCACGTCCCTCCAACAGAGTTCCAGACATTTATAGAACATCTGCCAAGGAGCATTGAGGCTGTTCTGGCGCTTCGTGGTGGCCCAATGACCTATTAAGACACTTTATGTTGGTGTTTCCTTTATTTTGGAAATTATCTGTACACCATGTCACTGATTCTACCTTGAAATGAGGAAATGGGAGTCAAATATGCAACTTCCTGTGTCTTTGCCCTTTCAGCATGTTGTTTGCGCGTCAAGATCATTTTAGATGACATGAAAGTCATGTTTCTAATAGCGTGTGTCAGTCACACGTCCTCTAAATTTCCCCATGTAACACACACACACACACACACACACACACACACACACACACACACACACACACACACACACACACACACACACACACACTCCTAAAACCTCCACACACACTCCTAAAACCTCCACACACACTCCTAAAACCTCCACACACTCTCCTAAAACCTCCACACACTCTCCTAAAACCTCCACACATTCTCCTAAAACCTCCACACATACTCCTAAAACCTCCACACATACTCCTAAAACCTCCACACATACTCCTAAAACCTCCACACACACTCCTAAAACCTCCACACACACTCCTAAAACCTCCACACATACTCCTAAAACCTCCACACATAATTTTAGTAAGTCAGTAATAGGGTCCATGGGGATCCCATGGGGCTTGGCCCGGCCATCGATGGCTTTCCCAGGTCCATCTGACGTTAAACTGATGGCTTTCCCAGTAGAGCCTTCAGGAGAAAATTAGATTCATTATCCTCTTTCACTATTTCTAGGATTTGTTTTTATTGGGGGAGTTATCTTGCGCTCTCTCTCTCGCTCTCTCGCTCTCGCTCTCGCTCTCTCTCTCTCTTTTTCCTCCCCCCTATTGTTTTGATCAGTAACCATGGTCAAATAGTTTGCCGTGGTGTACTGTAAATGTATGGCCAGATAGCCCTGCATTTTGCTTTGTGTTTCCTAATAGGTGATGCAGTAGTCTCTCTCCCTCACAGCTTTCCCTCTCTTTAACATTCACACAACAGAGCGATAAGACGGATGCCTTTTTCCGACTTTTCTCTGACACTCGATCACTTCAGATGGATTTCTCCTACCTTCCTCTGGGCAGACTTGTGTTCTTCCCTCTTTCTTTCTCCCTTCCCCTCTCTACTACTATTCAATCTGTGAGCGGCAGCCAATTCTCATGTCAGCTCCGAGAGGTTTTTTCTGGGTGGCTCGCTTGACTGCCTCCCTGGCTCGTGCCCCTGTCCCACTTTCTCTCTCTTTGCCTCCCTCTCCCTGTCCCTTACCTCTCTCACTCTCCCTCCACCCCCATCTCTCGCTCTCCTCCTTTCACTCGCCCTGCACCCCCCCTCGCTCTCCCCTATCCCTCGTTCCCTCCCCTGTCCATGTCCTTTGGCACAACCCTGAGCCATGTTAACTTTATTTGGTGAGCAACAGCCAAGGTTCTCCCTCTGGTCTGTTAGGGGAGGGAGTGGGAGTGGGAGAAGGAGTGGGAGAAGGAGAGGGAGCTTGAGACAGGGAGGGGGGGGGGGTGCAGAGAGAGAGAACATAACATTGTGTGGAAGAGTTGAGAAAGATGAAGAGATGAGTTGGGGAGGGACTGAGAAGGGAAGTCACTCCTCTTGTCATAGAAATGGCTGTGGCCACGGCAGTGTGTTACTTGCCAGCGGCAGGATAGGATTACAGGCACTAGGCCCGGGCCCAAGCCAGGGACTTTCCTCCAGCTGCTCTGCCAGGCAAGGGCTGCCAAAACTCGGAAGAGCGGGTGGAGGGCTCACCTGGGGAGGCTTGGATTGTTGGGTGGGCGTCTGGCTAAAGAGCATGCTGTGGCCTTTTTCCACGCTTGGATAACATACGTGAATGGTCATTTGGAAAATAAATAGTCGTTTCCAGGAATTTACAAGACTGATTGTGTGTGTGTGTGTGTACCAGTGCAAAACACACATCTTTCTCTTTATCATCCCTCTACAGCAGTGGTCGCCAAAATAACGTAAGCTTATGCAACATTAACCTATTTAAAAAACAGTTCTGTAGCAATGATGTTTGTGCGGCAGGCTAAATGCTTGAGTTGCCCTGCCTATGTTGTTCTTCTCAGACCATTTTTGAAATTCTATTAAAAACATTGGAGGTGTATGATCACGCCCGTAATATATCATTTGATGAGGCACAGCTGAGTGGACATAATACTTATTTTAAAAAATATATATATATATATATATTTTTACTGGACTGATGTCCTGCATCTGATGGTCAGTCTGAGGGAGGGAGCAGAAGGGAGGCTGCCTCTCACACCGTCCCTCCGCTCTCCCTCCCTCCGCTGAGAAAAGGGGACATTGTCTTCCAGCTGATGGCGAAACTCAAGTCGCACTGCATTATTTCTGCCTCGTGCACCAATTCACGTTGTTACTCCTATAACCAGAGAAAGTGGAAATATTCCTCGATATTGACAAAGACACCGCTAATAATAACAGCGCAAGTTTATCACTTTGTTACTCATTTATTGCAGTTGCAGTGCTGGTTGTAGTGGAAGTGGAAGTAGGGAGAACGTGCATTTCATGGCTTATAAAAGCACTGAACAATGTGTTGACAGTGCCGAGTAACAACTTAAGCATGAACTTACTCCTAAAAACAGCAGCTCTTTGCTGTATTCGTTAAGTCTCGCTCTAGTCGGGGTTTTAAACGTTTTTGAAATCTCACTGTCAACTTTGCGGTGCGCTCGGCTTCTTTTTACAGCCTATGACTTGAGGAAACTCCGACACAGCGTTTTGATCTGATTGGTTAGCGGTAGGCCTATACGGTACACTTGATTTGATCTCTGGGCCTACCGGGTAGGTGGAGTTCTCCCTTCAGACGTATAAAATGGGAACACTTTGCCTTCCCGTCGCTATGGCTGCTGAATCAAGCGCACCGACCGCCAACAGCGCGAAACGAATACAAAAAACAGGAACGCAGGGCTTTATCGTAATTTTTTTTTTTTACAGAGATGTTTGGTGACCGATTTAGAAATTCAATCGCAATCGACAGGTTGGTGACCAATGCTCTCTAAAATGTGTGCTTTTATATGAACACACACACACACACACACACACACACACACAGCTTGAAAGTCCTTCATAACACCTTTCACCAAAGCGATTGTCTGATTTTCTCCCAGCCTGTCCTATTGACTGATTCATTCCTCTATAGAGAGGAAAGCCTTGTCGTTACCACGTCCTCGGTATTAGAGCAAATGAATACGTTGTTTTCGTTGCTTTTGTCGTGTTTTAGTTTGGTTTTGAGTGCTTGAGGATGTTCTATGCGTTCTCTAGATTTGAACAATGATAACAGAACCTTCTCTGTCCGTGCCATCACTCTCCACCTGCTAGCACAATAAATAATATTTAGCTTTCTGCAACAAATTTGTTTTTGGGGGGGGGGAGGGGGACAGAGCAAAACATATACAGTAAAAAATTACACTAAGAAAACATTGAGAACCCAGAACCCATAGGGCCGAGGGCTCAAATTTCTTATTTTGAATTCCCCATCTCGCTCGCTCCTCCTCCTCTCGCTCTCCTCTCTTCCTCTCTGCTCTCTCGTTCTGCTCTCTCTTCTCTCCCTCTCCTCTCTGCTCTCTCGTTCTGCTCTCTCCTCTCTCCCTCTCCTCTCTGCTCTCTCGTTCTGCTCTCTTCTCTTCTCACACACACCATACCCGCCAATCCAAAAACGTGTGTGTGTATATATACACACACAGTTGAAGTCGGAAGTTTACATACACTTAGGTCGGAGTCATTAAAACTCGTTTTTCAACCACTCCACACATTTCTTGTTAACAAACTATAGTTTTGGCAAGTCGGTTAGGACATCTACTTTGTGCATGACGCAAGTAATTTTTCCAACAATTGTTTACAGACAGACTATTTCACTTATAATTCACTGTATCACAATTCCAGTGGGTCAGAAGTTTACATACACTAAGTTGACTGTGCCTTTAAACAGCTTGGAAAATTCCAGAAAATTATGTCATGGCTTTAGAAGCTTCTTATAGGCTAATTGACATAATTTGAGTTGATTGGAGGTGTATCTGTGGATGTATATCAAGACCTACTTTCAAACTCAATGCCTCTTTGCTTGACATCATGGGAAAATCAAAATAAATCAGCCAAGACCTCTTCAAGTCTAGTTCATCCTTGGGAGCAATTTCCAAATGCCTGAAGGCACCTCATTCATCTGTACAAACAATAGTACGCAACTATAAACACCATGGGACCACGCAGCCGTCATAGCGCTCAGGAAGGAGAAGCATTCTGTCTCATAGAGATTAATATACTTTGGTGCGAAAAGTGCAAATCAATCCCAGAACAACAGCAAAGGACCTTGTGAAGATGCTGGAGGAAACAGGTACAAAAATATCTATATCCACAGTAAAACGAGTCCTATATCGACATAACCTGAAAGGCCGCTCAGCATGGAAGAAGCCACTGAGACCATTCATGTGTGGGGTTGCTTCTCAGCCAAGGGAGTGGGCTCACTCACAATTTTTCCTAAAAACACAGCCATGAATAAAGAATGGTACCAACACATCCTTCGAGAGCATTTTCTCCCAACCATCCAGGAACAGTTTGGTGACGAGCAATGCTTTTTCCACCATGATGGAACACCTTGCCATAAGTCAAAAGTGATAACTAAGTGGCTCGGGGAACAAAACATCGATATTTTGGGTCCATGAACAGGAAACTCCCCAGACCTTAATCCCATTGAGAACTTGTGGTCAATCCTCAAGAGGCGGGTGGACAAACAAAACCCCACAAATTCTGACAAACTCCAAGCATTGATAATGCAAGAATTGGCTGCCATCAGTCAGGATGTGGCCCAGAAGTTAAATGACAGCATGCCAGGGCAGATTGCAGAGGTCTTGAAAAAGAAGGGCCAACACTGCAAATATTGACTCTTTGCATCAACTTCATGTAATTGTCAATAACAGCCTTTGACACTTATGAAATGCTTGTAATTATACTTCAGTATTCCATAGTAACATCTGACAAAAATATCTAAAGACACTGAAGCAGCAAACTTTGTGGAAATTAATATTTGTGTCATTTTCAAAACTTTTGGCCACGACTGTGTGTATGTGTATATATATGTATGTGTGTGTGTGTGTGTGTATGCATGTGTATATATATATATATATACACTGCTCAAAAAAATAAAGGGAACACTAAAATAACACATCCTAGATCTGAATGAATGAAATATTATTTTTAAATACTTTTTTCTTTACATAGTTGAATGTGCTGACAACAAAATCACACAAAAATGATCAATGGAAATCAAATTTATCAACCCATGGAGGTCTGGATTTGGAGTCACACTCAAAATTAAAGTGGAAAACCACACTACAGGCTGATCCAACTTTGATGTAATGTCCTTAAAACAAGTCAAAATGAGGCTCAGTAGTGTGTGTGGCCTCCACGTGCCTGTATGACCTCCCTACAACGGATCTCCTCCCAGACCTGGACTAAAGCATCCGCCAACTCCTGGACAGTCTGTGGTGCAACGTGGCGTTGGTGGATGGAGCGAGACATGATGTCCCAGATGTGCTCAATTGGATTCAGGTCTGGGGAACGGGCGGGCCAGTCCATAGCACCAATGCCTTCCTCTTGCAGGAACTGCTGACACACTCCAGCCACATGAGGTCTAGCATTGTCTTGCATTAGGAGGAACCCAGGGCCAACCACACCAGCATATGGTCTCACAAGGGGTCTGAGGATCTCATCTCGGTACCTAATGGCAGTCAGGCTACCTCTGGCGAGCACATGGAGGGCTGTGCGGCCCCACAAAGAAATGCCACCCCACACCATGACTGACCCACCGCCAAACCGGTCATGCTGGAGGATGTTGCAGGCAGCAGAACGTTCTCCACGGCGTCTCCAGACTCTGTCACGTCTGTCACATGTGCTCATGTGCTCAGTGTGAACCTGCTTTCATCTGTGAAGAGCACAGGGCGCCAGTGGCGAATTTGCCAATCTTGGTGTTCTCTGGCAAATGCCAAACGTCCTACACGGTGTTGGGCTGTAAGCACAACCCCCACCTGTGGATGTCGGGCCCTCATACCACCCTCATTGAGTCTGTTTCTGACCGTTTGAGCAGACACATGCACATTTGTGGCCTGCTGGAGGTCATTTTGCAGGGCTCTGGCAGTGCTCCACCTGCTCCTCCTTGCACAAAGGCGGAGGTAGCGGTCCTGCTGCTGGGTTGTTGCCCTCCTACGGCCTCCTCCACGTCTCCTGATGTACTGGCCTGTCTCCTGGTAGCGCCTCCATGCTCTGGACACTACGCTGACAGACACAGCAAACCTTCTTGCCACAGCTCGCATTGATGTGCCATCCTGGATGAGCTGCACTACCTGAGCCACTTGTGTGGGTTGTAGACTCCATCTCATGCTACCACTAGAGTGAAAGCACCGCCAGCATTCAAAAGTTACCAAAACATCAGCCAGGAAGTGGCTGAGAAGTGGTCTGTGGTCACCACCTGCAGAACCACTTCTTTATTGGGGGTGTCTTGCTAATTGCCTATAATTTCCACCTTTTGTCTATTCCATTTGCACAACAGCATGTGAAATGTATTGTCAATCAGTGTTGCTTCCTAAGTGGACAGTTTGATTTCACAGAAGTGTGATTGACTTGGAGTTACATTGTGTTTAAGTGTTCCCTTTATTTTTTTGAGCAGTGTATATACACACACAAGACTCGCTATGCACACCATTTACTAACACGCACATAAATCATGTGCACACACACACGTCATGTCAGTAATGTGTCTCCATGGGTTTCTGTGACCCATCCCAGGGTTAAATACCATCCCATTCCAGCCGGAACCTTCTGGAATACTCTAACGCCCCATCTGGCCCAGCTTAATACTGCCTACAACTTTCTCTGCTGAGTCGGCAGTGCACACGCACATTCGACGCACGCACACACGATGACCGTAACACACACACACACACGATACATGTACATCATGCACGCACGCAGACGCTCACTCACACACACACACCAAGTGATTTATTGAGCACACACACACATTGTGGTTAGAATGTTGTGCACACACACACACACACCTCCTCCATCCTGCTCCATCTTGCTGCCTCTCCTTCACCCCCTTGGCCTTACACTCCAAAAGTGTCTGGATTGTAACCTTCGGTAGGATACAGTCTTCATGATCATTCCATTTCACCAGAGCCTTGGGCTAGCAGGTACGTAGAGAGTGAGAGAGAAATTAATATAGAGAGGAATCAGTCCCTAGGGCAGGCAGAAGAATGGGCTGGGCAGCTTGGCTTAGATACTGTAGAGCCCTGATCAGGTTCCAACTGTGTGTCAAATTAAATGGTTCCTGCTGCTTAAGTGATTGATTGATTAGGTGTGTGTGTGTGTGTGTGTGTTTGAGAGGGATGGCGTAGCTCGGTCATTTATATAGTAGATTGGTTGGTGGATGGAGGTAAATGGGTTGAGTTGGTTCAACACGCACACACACACACATACCCATACACAGCATGAACCAAACCACTGGCAGAACACGTACTACTACTACTTTGTGTATGCCTAGCAACGGAGAACGTTATTTCTAAAAGTCCCCGTAAAACGTTGACATTGTTGTGGTGGCGTCTGTGTTTTGGGTCTATGTTAGGAAACCCACACTGTCTGGTTTTGCTCTCTCGTCGCGACAGAACATGGCACGCAGTTATTCACCTCTCTCTCTGTCTCTGTGTCTCTCTCTCTCTCTCTCTCTCTCTCTCTCTCTCTCTCTCTCTCTCTCTCTGTCTCTCTCTCTCTCTCTCTCTCTCTCTCTCTCTCTCTCTCTCTCTCTCTCTCTCTCTCTCTCTCTGTGTCTCTCTCTCTGTCTCTGTGTCTCTCTCTCTGTCTCTGTGTCTCTCTCTCTGTCTGTCTCTGTCTCTCTCTGTGTCTGTCTCCTGTGTCTGTCTGTCTCTCTCTCTCTCTGTCTGTCTCCTGTGTCTGTCTCTCTCTCTGTGTCTGTTTCTCTCTGTGTCTGTCTCTGTTTCTGTCTCTCTCCCTCTCTCTCTCTGGTTCAGCTGCTCTCGTTATTTTTCATCTCCTCACTCTCTCCCTGTCTCGCTCACTCTGTTTTTCACAGCCATGATTTTCCGACTGCCCCGGGATTATCCCCACTTCCCCCGTGTTTCTGGAAGACTGAGGGAGGGAAAGATTTATTGGAGAAGTCTTGGAGGAGAGGGAGTGGGAGGGAGTGAAATGAAGAGGGAGAGTGGCAAATGTAGTGGATGAGGAGGGTGAAGGAGAGCGGAAACAAAGGAGGGAGCGAGAGAAGGCCAGAAAGATGCGTAGGGGAGGGAAGAAAAAAGACTGAGCAGGGGGAGAGTGAGAGGTGGCAAGAGTTGGTTTGGCACGGTGCATGCTGAGGTGTGGTTTTGGCCTGGCTCAGCCCACTTGGCTTGGTATGCTTCAGTAACAGAGTGAGACACAGTAAACAATGTTGGATTTATCTCCCATTCCTTTTTTTCCCGTCCTGTTCCTCTTTGCTTTTCTTCCACTCCCTCCATATGATTTCCCCAGGAATCCCTTCGAATTCCGGGAAAAGTGGAGCCTGTGGGAGTCATTCATGCCATTCCATATGTGTTGGTGTGTAGTTGATGGAAAGTAGTCAAGATTTAGATTTGATGTGGATTGTCAAGTCTTGTTTTCCCTCTCACACATGCATGCACACAATCACACACACAGCGAGCAGTGCCAAACCTGTGTGTGTGTGTGTGTGTGTCTTCTCTCTATCGGTGCAAATGTAAACAGCGGTGTTTGTGTAGTCTCCCCTCATTGCCTCTGCTGCTCTGCCTAATCTGCATTGTTATAGTTTCTCTTCCTGACTGATAAGGCCACATAGCCTAGCACCCAGACCAGCTAGCAATAGTACCCGCTGGTTCCCCATGGTAGCCCAGCTAGCCTAGTTGCTAGCATAGAACCCAATGGTTCTCTATAGTAGCCTAGCTAGCTGCTGGCATAGCATCCACTAACTCTCTATGGGACCCCAGCCTGCTGCTAGCATAGCATCTACTGGTTTTCCATGCTAGCCGTCCTTACAGTACATGTGCGTGTTCTGTCATTTTAAGGGAAATATTGAATGTGCACCAATCTAGAGACAATGTATTCTGTATGTGTGCTGGACTTCCTTTTTGGCTGCGCTTTAAAACATTATGCTTTGTAAAGCACCTCTTTAAAATCCCATCTCTCCCCGCCTCCTCCGCCATGTGTGTGCAGCTTGTAGATGATTGAGTTAGCGGGATTTAGTGATCTTTTTTTTGGGGGGGGGTGAAATATCGCGCGGGCGCCGCGCCAAGCGACTCCCTCTTGTCGGTGGCAACGGGGGCATTTAATTTCCGAGCAAGGGATGCAGAGGAGGGGGAAGGAGAGATGGACTGGGAATGAAGAGATGGTTATGGGGGAACATGCAGATAAAAAAAAACAGAACGTTGATGGATAGTTTTCTTTTGCCGCTGAAACGATTGGGGGGGGGGGGGGATAATATGTCCAATTTAAAGTGTGGTCTGATGTGTGGATGTGGCCTTTAAGAGCCAGGCTCTAGCTATGTTACTGTGCCTCTGCAACTACCACTGGGCTGCTATTGGATGTGAAAGGCCATGGTCATATACATGATAGAATATGTATGTGCATATTTATGTGTGTGTGTGTGTGAACACGTTTGTGTGGGTGATACACATCACGTGTGTGTGCGCAGTCACCCTCTTCACGCGGGTGTTGGGTGTAGATAAGTGAGGACATTTTTGATGTACAGTGAGCCCCCTATAAACCCTACACTATACATCTTTCTGTGTCTCTGTCTCTCTCTCTCTCTCTGTGTGTGTGTGTTTCTCTCTGTCTCTGTGTCTCTGTCTGTGATGGCTCAACAACCTCATCAGTCAGCTCAGTGTAACACAGACAGACTAGCAGCATCGTGTAGAACGGACAGATCGAGTACACACTGGTATCATTTTCACGATTTGACTAATATCATCAAAATCAAAAAATCTGCATGTTTTTGGGCTCATTCAGTAGTTTATACCCAATTTAAGTGTATTCTGGTGAAAAATTGTGTTAAGTTACATATTATTTTCCTAAAAATTATACTGTTGCTGCTTCCTGTTTTTTATTATTATTATTTTTATAGCAGAATGTCAACACTGGTTTAGAAGTCCAATCTATATGCTGAAATAAGTCATGATATCAAAGGTCCAATATGGGGTGCTTAAATTTGTCCTGTTTCACATATGTACACGTGTGTAACCTGTACAGTGTGTGGTGAAGTGTAATAATGTCTTTTTTGCATATCCCACTCCCTCTGAGACAACCTCGGCGAGTGGGGTCACAGCATGGGACCAGCATTATTAAAAATGGAATCACATTTTATTTGTCACTTAACCGAATACAGTGAAATTAGTACTTACAAGTCCTTAACCAACAGTGCAGTTTAAAGGAAAAAATAAGTATTTACTGAAATAAACTGAAGTAAACAATGAATAAATAAAAAATAACAACAAATAAAGAGCAACTGTAAAATAACAGTAGCGAGGCTATATACAGGGGGTACCGGTACAGAGTCAATGTGCGGTCGCAGAATCCCGAGTCGCTTCTTCACTGTTGACATTGAGACTGGTGTTTTGCAGGTACTGTTTAATGAAGCTGCCAGTTGAGGACTTGTGAGCCGTCTGTTTCTCAAACTAGACACACTATTGTACTTGTCCTCTTGCTCAGTTGTGCACCGGGGCCTCCCACTCCTCTTTCTATTCTGGTTAGGGCCAGTTTGCGCTGTTCTGTGAAGGGAGTAGGACACAGCGTTGTACGAGATCTTCAGTTTCTTGGCAATTTCTCGCATGGAATAGCCTTCATTTCTCAGAACAAGAGTAGACTGACGAGTTTCAGAAGAAAGTACTTTTGTTTCTGGCCATTTTGAGCCTGTAATCAAACCCACAAATGCTGATGCTCCAGATAGTCAACTAGTCTAAATAGGGACAGTTTTATTGCATCTTTAATCAGCTCAACAGTTTTCAGCTGTACTAACATAATTGAGAAAGGGTAGACATTTGCTTTGATTTGTTATCCTGTCACCGCACATCCAGGTCTCTGACCTCTTCCCTATAGGCTGTCTCATCGTTGTCGGTGATCAGGCCTACCACTGTTGTGTCGTCAGCAAACTGAATAATGGTGTTGGAGTCGTGCTTGGCAATGCAGTCATGTTTGGACAGGGAGTACAGGAGGGGACTGAGCACGCACCCCTGAGGGGCTCCACTGTTGAGGATCAGCATGGCAGATTTCGTTACCTACCCTTCCCACCTGGGGGCGGCCCATCAGGAAGTCCAGGATCCAGTTACAGAGGGAGGTGTTTAGTCCCAGGGTCCTTAGCTTAGTGATGAGCTTTGAGAGTACTATGGTGTTGAACATTGAGCTGTAGTCAATGAACAGCATTCTCACGTAGGTGTTCCTTTTGTCCAGGTGGGAAAGGGCAGTGTGGCGTGCAATAGAGATTGGGTCTTCTGTGGATCTGTTGCGGTGGTATGCAAATTGGAGTGGGTCTAGGGTTTCTGGGATAATGGTGTTGATGTGAGCCATAACCAGCCTTTCAAAGCACTTCATGGCTACATTCGTGAGTGCTACGGGTCTGTAGTCATTTAGGCAGTTTACATTGGTGTTCTTGGGCACAGGGACTATGGTGGTCTGCTTGAAACATGTTGGTATTACAGACTCCGACAGGGAGAGGTTGAAGATGTCAGTGAAGACACTTGCCAGTTGGGTCAGTGCATGCTCGCGGTACACGTCCTGGTAATCCGTCTGGCCCTGCGGCTTATGAATGAATGTTACTCACATCGGCTATGGAGAGCGTGATCACGCAGTCGTCTGACCAGCTGATGCTCTCATGCATTCTTCAGTGTTGCTTGCCTCGAAGCATGCATACAAGCGTGCAATCTTAGTCCTGTATTGATGCTTTCCCTGTTTGTTGGTTCGTCGGAGGGCATAGCGGGTTTCTTATAAGCTTCCGGGTTAGAGTCCCGCTCCTTGAAAGTGGCAGCTCTAGCCTTTAGCTCAGTTTGGATGTTGCCTGTAAATCCATGGCTTCTGGTTGGGATATGTACGTGCGGTCACTGTGGGGACGACGTCATCGATGCACTTATTGATGAAGCCAGTGACTGATGTGGTGTACTCCTCAATGCCATCTGAGGTATCCCGGAACATATTCCAGTCTGTGCTAGCAAAACAGTCCTGTAGCTTAGCATCTGTGTCATCTGTTATTTATCATTATTGAATGGAGCTTAGGGTCAAGTGCCTTGCTCAAGGGCAGATCGACAGATTTCCTTTTTACCTAGTCGGCTTAGAGATTCGAAATAGCAACCTTTTGGTTGCTAGCTCTAACTCTATGCCTCCTGCCTTCCCACTGCTACCTGATATTTTGAAAAGCATGACCATGGAGGTTGCTCATCCATAATGCTGCATCTGCTCTTGTCTTCAAGCCATTATATGCAGAGAAGAGCCAAGATCTTACCCTGACAAAGAGAGAGGGAGCTGCGTAGAGATGGATGGAGGGAGGGAGGGAGAGGGAAAAGAAGAGCGCAAGATGGGAAAGAGTGGACGAGACTACAAAAAAATGCTCACTTCGGCCAATAAATGCAACTTCAAGCGTCTCAGGCCAGAATTCCTCGTAACATAACATTCATTTGAACCTGGAGGCAGAAATTACCGCAGAGTGCTTTACCACATATGTACCAGCGTCTCTCAATGTGTGGCGCTTGAGTCTGTGTGATTGCTCAGGGTGCACTCTCTAGCCTAAGTGCCTCAACGCTAGCACTATAGGTCTATTAAATAGACAATTGTGCAGTTCCGTTGACCTTTTAGCTTAGGACAATATCTGTAAAGGTTAAAATAACATTTTTCTTGTCTCTATACTCTCTCTCTGCTGTCTTGCTTAGTTCTAAGAACATACACACACACACACACACACACACTTTTATTAGGGCTGTTATGGCTACACAGTGTTCTGCCACCTAAGTGAGTGATGTGTTTACTGTGTCCTCGCTGTGCTGCGGTTCTACGAAGCCCCTGAGTGAGACTGGATGCTAGGAATTAAACTATCTGTTTGACTTCATCACTTAGGGAAAGGTAAAGAGTGAGTGATGGGAGATAAACAGACTCGATGAGAGAGAGGGAGAGAGACACGTGAGACGAAAGTTATTATTATTAAAAAAATTTACCCGTATCTCCTTCTTCCTCTCCCTTCTCCCTTCCCTCGCCTGTTCACAGTTAAGTTCCTAAATGCACATCTCCGTTTCATTATGGGCTGTGTCCCAATGCTCTGCGATGGCCTCCTTTCCACACCTCCTTGTCTCCGTTTCGAGGACACACGCCCGCCGTCAGTCAACCTCTCCCCTCTTGTACAGGGGACTAGTACTGCCAGCAGTCTTCCATTCACTCCCTCCACCACCTCTTCATTCCTTCTTTCCTCTCCTCACTCAGTCTCCATTGTTCCATTCAAAGCGGGTCGCGTCAAATCTCCGCTTCAATGTGGGGAGCCCCACCCCCCACCCTCCCCCCGAACATCAAAGGGTGGAATGTGCCAGAGTTTCCATTATGCATAGCAGACCTAGTTATGTGAAGAGGCTGATCCAGTCAGAAGACTATAGGAGAAGGGATCTGAAAGTTTGTGGGCGGGTGGGCGAGAGGTGTGTCTGTGTGTGTGTGTGTGATTCACAAGCTTCCTCACATATGGTGGAATGTCACCCCCTACCCCACCTCCTTTTGTAACATCAAAGTTGTTTGGGACGCCATGCCGCTCCACCTGAAGAGAGCCAGACTGTCCTGTCAGCAGCCCCATAGCAAGGCACGCGCTACCAGAGCGCCAAGTCGAGGTCCAAAAGGCTTCTTAACAGGTTCTACCCCCAAGCCATAAGACTACTGAACAGCTAATCAAATGGCCCCCGGGACTAATTGCATTGTCCCCCCACCATCCCCCATTTTTACACTGTTGCTACTCTGTTTATTATCCATGCACTTTTTACCTCTACCTACGTGTACATATTACCTCAGTTACCTCGACTAACCGGTTCCCCCTCACGTTGACTCTGTACCGGTACCCCCTGTATATAGCCTGGCTGTTGTTATTTTATTGTTTCTCCTTAATTATTCCCCTTTTTTCTTTTTTTTCGTCTTGTATTTTCTTTCTTTTTTACTTTATTTTAGTAAATACTTTCTTGACACTTTTTTTTCTGAACTGCATTGTTGGTTAAGTAAGCTTTTCACTACCTGTTGTATTCGGCGCATGTGGCGAATAAAGTTTGATTTGAAGGACCGAGGACACGCACAGACACGGTCATGCCATAGCACAAGTAGCAGATGTCTCAGTGGCGTGTGGGAGCAGCCCCGTGGAGCTGTAGCTAGACGGTGTGTTTGAAATATAAAGGAACCTGCCACCTGAGTGCAGGGAAAGCTGGCCCTACTGTACATGCCAAATGGCACCCTATTCCCTAAATAGGGCACCATTGCCCTGGTCAAAAGTAGCGCACTACACAGGGAATAGGGTGCGACTTGGGATGCAGACCCCTAGTGTCGCTATAGTTGGTCTTATGCTTGGCAAGCTACCGTACTGTACAGTCAAATTCTCTGGGTGAAGTTACAAAGTGTGAGTCATCCACTTACAGACTCTGTCACATCCATTATTTCCCAGTTGCCGGATTAAAAAATAGGCAGAAAGAATACCTGCTTTCTATTTTGTACTCCCCCAAAAAATATGTTTTAAGATTTAATGGCCAAGAGCTCACTTGAAGATAAACTTCAAAGTTCAAGGTTTCGGAAGATTGAATAAGAGAGGGAAAAAAGAGTAGGAGAGAAAGGGAGCCACTTTAGACTATTGAGACGCACCCCAAGGTGGTCACCAAATTATAAGTGTCTTGTACACTGTCTAGACAGAGAGCCAATGGAATCAATAGGTGATATTGTCCTTTCGAGGCATGCCCAAAACGATGGCTGGCAATCATTGCCGATACCCAATGAAGTTGTTCATCTGCCCAACTAGTGGCATGTTCATCTCTTTGCTAGTAGCATGTTCATCTCTTTGCATCACTCTCCCTGCCTCTCCTGTTTATCTCTCTCTATCTCGCTCTACCCCCCTCTCTCGCTCTAACCCCATCTCTCGCTCTACCACGCGCTCTACCACACACTCTACCTCGCTCTACCCAGCTCTACCCCGCTCTACCCCGCTCTACCCCACTCTACCTCGCTCTCTCTCGCTCTACCCTCCTCTCTCTCGCTCTACCCTCCTCTCTCTCGCTCTACCCTCCTCTCTCTCGCTCTACCCCCCTCTCTCGCTTTACTCTCCTCTCTCGCTCTACCCTCCTCTCTCTCGCTCTACACCCCTTTCTCGCTCTACCCCCCTCTCTCGCTCTACCCCCCTCTCTCGCTCTACCCCCTTCTCTCGCTCTACCCCTCTCTCTCGCTCTACCCCTCTCTCTCGCTCTACCCCTCTCTCTCGCTCTACCCCTCTCTCTCGCTCTACCCCTCTCTCTCGCTCTACCCCTCTCTCTCGCTCTACGCCTCTCTCTCGCTCTACGCCTCTCTCTCGCTCTACGCCTCTCTCTCGCTCTACGCCTCTCTCTCGCTCTACGCCTCTCTCTCTCTCGCTCTACCCCTCCCTCCCTCCCTCGCTCTACCCCTCCCTCCCTCGCTCTACCACCCAGTCACCATAAATGATTTCAATCAAAACCATTGTCGCCCTGCCCATTGCGTTGTGATCTTTAGCTTTGCCTATATATATATATATATATATATATATATGTATATATATGTATGTATGTTTACCTTTATTTAACTATTTTACTGAAACCAACAGACACTACTAGAAAGGAAAAGACACAATGGAAAAACCATAGCGATAGTTATCGACTGTCTCCTCGTTGCATGATGGCCGTTGTATCGATCGCCGCCCTGCCCTGGTTAAAACCCATCAGCCGCGCTAAACGTGTCTCTCCCCTCACCACGGCTATGATTAGATTCCCTCTGTGTCTCATCCGGAGAATAGCTTGGTTTGATTCAATTAGCCAAACATTGCTTATGTTTCAAACTCCCCCTTTTCCCTCCCTCGCTCACTCCCTCCCTCTCGTTCTATCCCTCCTTCCTTCACTCGTTTTGCTGTCGTTGAGTGGATTGATTTTGAAGAGCAGGGATTCAGTGTGACGGGGCGTACTCGGGCAACAGCTGGCGGAGACGATCTCTCTTTTCCTCTCTCACACAAACGCACTCTTGTTGACAATATCCGGATCCTGAAACGACCGTGCTACTCATCGATTCATGAATCTATTGAGGACACGATGTGCATAATTGTACTCCGCACAAACGGGGGAATATTTGAAGTTGGCGATGTTTGATCCGGGTCTGGTAAACTGCGCTGCGCTCAACTCGAGTTCACTTCTCAGGAGTCAACGTTGTACAGCGACTTTCCTTGTACAGATGTTTCTAAGACCTCCGGACTTGTGTTCCAGCCCGGCGTTGCACACTCTGTGGAGGCCCTCCACGACCGGAGATGCCCAACCCCAGTCACCTGAACCTTCCCACCTAGTAGTAGTGGGTGAGGGTGTAATGTCTGTGCAGTACTGAGTGTAATATCAACGGTAGGAAGTACAGGCTGGCTGTCTGACAGGCTGGCGCTGTCTGGCTGTCTGACAGGCTGGCGCTGTCTGGCTGTCTGACAGGCTGGAGCTGTCTGGCTGTCTGACAGGCTGGCGCTGTCTGTCTGGCTGATTGGCTGGCTGGCTGGCTGGCTGGCTGGCTGGCTTGCTCCAGAGCAGTTGCCAGTTGGGGAAATGTAAATGAAGTTGTGTTTTGATGGTCTTCGCCCTGGTCCATATTCCATTCCAAGATTTGGAGACACAGATATGCACACCACACACACACACACACACACACACACACACACACACACACACACACACACACACACACACACACACACACACACACACACACACACACACACACACACACACACACACACACTGTGGCCTCTGTATTTGGTCTCGTTGTGAATCTCCAATCTCTCTGGGTAGAGAGAGGTGCCTGTGGTTAGCTCTAGCTTTATAATTAGCCAGTATATTGGAGTGGTGTCACTGAGACCCGAGGGAGAGATGGACGAGGCAGATGCTGAAAATGTGTGTGTGTCTGAGTCAGAGAGAGAGTGGGGTGGAGAGAATGATAGAATGAGAGAGGGAGAGAAAGATGACCCGTCTCCGACCTTCACGCTGTGAGCAGATAGCGAGAAAAAACAAACAATTTCCCCACTGCTCCTCGCAGCACTCTGTCTTCATTCACTCCGTGTGTGTGTGTGTGTGTGTGTGTGTGTGTGTGTGTGTGTGTGTGTGTGTGTGTGTGTGTGTGTGTGTGTGTGTGTGTGTGTGTGTGTGTGTGTGTGTGTGTGTGTGTGTGTGTGTGTGTGTGTGTAATAAAAAAAGTAAACAACAAAAGTGTGTGTGTATGCTACGGTTTGTGTCGATGTGCTGTGTTTGTTGTCTCCTGTGTGCGCACACCTTTCTTACACCTAGGACCAGGTTGGTGTGTGGGTGTGCGCACGTTCATTTGTGTACGAGATGAGATGCGACAGCAAACTAAATGAAATGTATCCTTTGTTCATTGTTCCATTATCCCCTTAATAACGTTCATATTTCTTTGGGTGCCCATTGCTTTATCAAGGCCTTGTGAGCTGCCAGCCTCGCTCTCTCTCATAGTTTTGCTGAAAATGTGGCTGCTGCCTCCCGTCTCCCAGATGAGATTGCAGAGCAGTCTTAATGTGCACACTCACAGACAGGCGCTGACAGGCACGCACACACACAGACAGACAGACGGAGACACAGCTACACACACACACACACACAGACGGAAACGCACCTACACACACACACACACACACACAGACGGAAACGCACCTACACACACACACACACAGACGGAAACGCACCTACACACACACACACACACACACACACACACACACACAGACGGAAACGCACCTACACACACACACACACACACAGACGGAAACGCACCTACACACACACACACACACAGACGGAAACGCACCTACACACACACACACACACAGACGGAAACGCACCTACAAACACACACACACACACAGACGGAAACGCACCTACACACACACAGACAGACGGAAACACACCTACACACACACACACAGACGGAAACGCACCTACACACACAGACGGAAACACACCTACACACACACAGACAGACGGAAACACACCTACACACACACAGACAGACGGAAACATACCTACACACACACAGACAGACGGAAACACACCTACACACACACAGACAGACGGAAACACACCTACACACACACAGACGGAAACACACCTACACACACACACAGACAGACGGAAACACACCTACACACACACAGACAGACGGAAACACACCTACACACACACAGACAGACGGAAACACACCTACACACACACAGACAGACGGAAACACACCTACACACACACAGACAGACGGAAACACACCTACACACACACAAACAGATGGAAACACACACACACAGACAGACAAACACACACACACACACACACGGACGGACGGGCGGACGGACGGACGGACGGACGGGAACACACCTACACACACACACACGGACGGACGGAAACACACCTACACACACACACAGACAGACGGACGGAAACACACCTACACACACACACATACACACACACAGACAGATGGAAACACACCTACACACAGACAGATGGAAACACACCTACACACAGACAGATGGAAACACACCTACACACATACACACACACAGACAGAAGGAAACACACACACACACCCACACAGATGGAAACATACCTACACACAGACAGACCGATACGGAAAAACAAGCACGCAGACAGACGGAAGCACGCACATGTTTTTCCGTCTGTGTCTGTGCACAGATAGACAGAAACAGACACACAGAAACAGACACACAGAAACACACAGAAACAGACACACAGAAACAGACATTATGTCTAGATCCGTCACCTTCATTTTTAGTGTGTAACATTCAGGCTGATAGAGAAGTGCCACTCTTTGTATTTCCTGCATTAAGAAGTAATTTGGCGACGGTTATCTACTTTGTGAACTATGAATAATTGCGGGACCACAAGAATAGCTGAAAAGCCTTCGGTAGCGTTGCAGTGTCACAACGTAGCGAGGATTTAAGAGCGATATGATTGGTCCATGAGTAACAACAACATTGGACTCGAGCAACGGGATCGGCGTTGTACCATTAAACCGATGAGTAGATTTATTTTGTTTGGGAACGACAAAACCTCTTCACCGCCGTTTGGCTACGGAACAGTCGCGACAAGCTTCGTTCGGCAGCGCCGTTTTCCCAATTTTGGCCGATAGTTGGAGCCACTTGTCTTTACCCTCCACCAGGCCTTGCATTTTTACCTGAGGTCTGTTGGTCGCTGGCGCCTTTTCACTTATTTTGCCAGGCAACGGAATGCAGTCATCTCACCTGTTGTCTCGGTCTCTCTGTCTAGATCCTGGTGAATTCGGTGAGTCCCACGGGTCCAGCTCTGCTCTATGAGAACGTGGTGGTGAGTGACGGCTCCAGCCCCATCCTCCGAGACCTGCTCTTCTCCCCGGACATGCAGCACATCTACACACTCTCCGACAAACAGGTAAGATATATATACACACACAGACATGAACACGGCACACACACACACACACACACACACATGCGTGAACACGGGTATGCATGCAAACACACAAATATGCCCCGCATGCACGAGCACACATCGGCACGCTCATCAACACACACACACACACACACACACACACACACACACACACACACACACACACACACACACACACACACACACACACACACACACACACACACACACACACACACACACACACACGTGTAGGGACACATCACACACACTCCCTCAGACAGCAGGTCTGAAGAAAGGCGGCAGGTGTCAGCGGGGGGGGCTAATGATGCCTCATTACCTTAGACACACACAACCCTCCCGTAACCTGCAATTACATCTGTCTGTCTGGCTTGAGTCCCCGCAATTCCCCTCCCCCTCAGTCCCCGTTCCCCCCCCTGCCGACCAAGGCACACACAGTCACCAGGGGAATGGGCAAAGGTCAGGTGTATTCCATGTGGGGACCTGTTCATTAACAACCTCACCACTGTCTCGGCCGTGTACGGCTTTGAAGTTCTGGCTGCGGGTCGCCTGTGTTGGCTTCTAATGATGCAGCTGACACCCCCTTTACCACTCATTAGTAGAGGGAGAAAGGGAGAGGGGGAGTGGGAGAGGTGGAGGTGGAGGGGGACGGAGAGGGATTGAGAAAGAGGACAGTGAAAAGGCATCTGTGTGTCCATTTTGAGAATACGGTGTGACCGTTTCTCCGTAGGCGGTGGGTGAACAACTATGCCTTGGACAAAGCATTAGGAACACCTGCTCTTTCCATGACAGACTGACCAGGTGAAAGCTATGATCCCTTATTGATGTCACTTGTTAAATCCACTTCAATCAGTGTAGATGGAGGGGAGGAGACGAGTTAAAGAAGGATTTTTAAGCCTTGAGACAATTGAGGAATGGACTGTGTGTGTGTGCCATTCAGAGGGTGAATCGGCAATACAAAAGATTCAAGTGCCTTTTGAACGGGGTCTGGTTGTAGGTGCCAGGCTCCCCGGTTTGTGTCAAGAACTGCAACGCTGCTGGGATTTTCACACTCAACCGTTTCCCGTGTGTAGCCAACTTGACACAACTGTGGGAAGCATTGGCGTCAACATGGGCCAGCATCCCTGTGGAAAGCTTTTCGACACCTTGTAGAGTCCGTGCCTCAACGAACGGAGGCTGTTCCGAGGGCGAAAGGGGTGTGCAACTCAATATTATGAAGCTGTGCCTCATGTTCTGTCCACTCAGTGTATATGACAGACTTGGAACACACACACATACTAAAATACTCCTGCTCTCTATCTCACTAACACGCCCCACCCCCCCATGCCTGGCCGTGATCCCCATTAACAGAGAACAGGGTGGGGTTAAGCCGAGGGGGGCTGAAGGAGGGGCCAGGGGTACCTCTCCGTGGGGTAGACCCCTGGTTAAAGATCCCTCATTATTAATGACTAGAGAGGTAATTCCCTTAGCCAACCATCTTACCCTTACCCCGCTGCACACCCTCCCCTCGTTTTAATGTCCCCCTTCTCCTTCTCTCTCTCACACGCTCCATTCTAAGACACAAAATTGAGTGCCCCCCTCTGAACCGGCTTGCATTGATCCCATTCCCATATATTTGTAAAAAATAATCTCGCCCTTCCTTTATAACCCCTTTCCTCATCTTTCTCTCGTTCTCTCTAATGCTCATACTCACTCTCGCGCTCCCTCTCTCTCCCTCTTTCTCTCTCTCTCGCTCTTTCTCTCTCTCTCTCTCCTCTTACACCTCTACTGCCCTGGTATGAGATAGCGAGATGGAATATTCTGGAATTGGATCTTGCATGGAAGGGAGAAGGGGTTGGTGGTGGTATCAGAAAGAGATGGGGGTGAAAGCGGAGGGCTCGTTTCAGGGGTTTAGGTTGAGTCGTGGAGCACATTAATCCCACCCCACTATGAATCCTTGTTATATACCATATAACCTCCCCCCTTACCATACACAGATATCTCTACACTCCTTCCACCTTCTCTGGTTACACACACCTTCTCTAGTACACACGGACACCGATAAACACACACGCCTCTCCCCCGCCGGTTAGAGGATGTAGCAAGGCAGACGGGCAGGCAGGCCCCCAGCAGCCCCTGTGCTCTCAGCCCGCAGGGGGCCTTAAGACAAGCCAAGCACATTAAGGTGTCATTGGACATATCCACTAGAGCGTGGCCCATGACGAGTCTACTCGCACACACGCACACACGTAGACAAACACACACACTGAGGCACACATACAAAAGAACACCACTCTTGAGTCGCGTTTAAGGCGCAGAGCACAAAGGCCTGGTGTTTTATGGGTCGTTTGACTCCACCTCCTTAATTATTATTGTCATTATCTGAAATTTGACAGGAGGTGTGTGTGTGTGTATGTATGTGTGTGTGTGTCGTGTGTGTGTGCGGACCCATGCATGAACCATTCGTTGTCTACCAGCCATTGACAGACGACAAGCCCATGAAGGTATATCAACTGCTGTCCTCTTCATATCGTCAAAATAAACTCTCGTTTTAGGGAAAAGGACATATCTAGGTCATTTTAGTCATTTACGACTTGAAGAAAGCAGACAATTATTATCAAAAGAACAACCGAAAAACAGAAAAGCTTTCGCTTGTTCGTAAAAGAGGTATTTTCATACTGTCTGTCAGAGCATTGTGCCTCCAAACATTGCTTCGTATTGTCTTGCGTAGCAGTGAACTCCGGCGCTCTTTTCCGTCCCTTTCCACTCCTAGAAAATACTTTTGCACCAAAGTCTCTGCCATTTGCTTTATAAGCCACTTTCAGTAAACTCATTAGTCTGTAGCTACCCCTTATCTTCTTGTCATTGTTTAGCAAAGTCACTGGGCTGTACGACTGCAATTCTTGTTGCCTTGTACACGGACGAGAGTCTTTGCAGTTGCTCATGCGTATCACACACACACACTCTTCTCGGTGCTAGCTAATTGCATGGCATAAATATTCATGGCCTCCCTCGTGAATATGGGTCCATTTTTACCCCTCCCCCCCTCGGTATTGTGAAGCATCTTACTGGAAATTAATGCTAATACTAGTGTCGTTTTTGGGAGGTGGAATATCATATGTTCCCCCTCCTCCTCTTCTGTGTCTGTATATCGTGTTTGTCTGTGCGCTGGTGCGTGCGTATGTGTACGCCTCCCCGTTTGTGTGAGTGTGTGAGTGTGTGAGTGTGTGAGTGTGTGTGTGTGTGTGTGTGTGTGTGTGTGTGTGTGTGTGTGTGTGTGTGTGTGTGTGTGTGGGCTGGCCATTGTCTGCACTCACAGTCAGCCAAATCGCACGAAAGCCCTCTCCAGGGCTCCTTAGCATCTGCCACACATTGACAGTACGCACACACACACACACACGCTCCTAACAAAGACCCTGCTCCACAGCCAAGATCATCCCCATTATCCCAAGGTTGCGGGTTCGAATCCCCAACCCGCTCTCGCACAAAAGACAGCGCAGCCACTTGTTCTATCCTGTTTTGGCTCTGGTCGGGTGGGTTTCAGCCAGCCTTTTCACCAACTACTCTCCTTTCTCCGGGGGGCACCACGTGTACGTCAAATGGGTTTGAACCCACAGATACTTGGCCGCCCAGCCAACCTCATTAGCATTAGAAGGCTCGACGCCAAACACCGCCTCAGTACAAACAAAGCAAATGTCTTAAGTTCCTGAGGAAACTTTGTTTGCTTGCCGGCTGTCCTAAACCCGCCTGAATTAGAGGGTGTTTGTGTAACGTTGCCTCAGTACAAAGCCAGGGAAAGTTCCTGGAGGAAACTTTGTGCGCTTGCTGTTGGCTGCATTGAACCTGTTTGAAGTAGAGGCTATGTGATTGAATCTCGACTGATAACAATAACAATGCGTATTACATTGTTCTGTTAGATAGCTAGGGATGAGGTTAAAGCTGACGTTGACAAAGAGGAAACTAGTGTTGTCCCGGCACCAGGGACGTACAGTACTCTGAGCGATTCACTCAACACACACACACACACACACACACACACACACACACACACACACACACACACACACACACACACACACACACACACACACACACACACACACACACACACACACACAGCAGCCTTACAGTAAATCTAGATGCATGTTCTCAGGTGTCATGATATACAGTCACACTTGGATACGTCAGTATAACACACACACACACACACACACACACACACACACACACACACACACACACACACACACACACCAGAGGGATCACCTTCTATGGCGAACTGCTATACGGCGAACTGCTCTACGGCGAACTGCCCTTCGGCGCCGGAGCTCGCGGCTTAGACCATTCCGCAATCCGTCCACAACGATTTAGCAAGCCGAGTCGGAATGAATGCCTAATGTTTACGACTGGTAAGGTTAATCCTTAACCAGTCGGAATGAATGCCTAAATGTAACCGTAGAGTTGTTTCTGTCTGCCTAAAATGTAACACGTTTGTCCAAGGAAGCCGGGACATGAAGTCAGTGTGCTATCTTGTTGCATACACACACAACCCACTGCGTGGATGAAGTGGTCATTGTAATGTAAATGTTAATAGACTTTGGGGTTTAGGGAGGGGGGGGGTGATGCGAGTCGAGGAGAGTGAGGTAGACAGCAGATGAGCAGAGGCGGGGGATGGGTGTGCCGCTCAAATACCAGAGGTCGTCTAGCTAGCGCCTTCCTCCTAAACACACACACACACACACTCTGACATGTGTCTGTGCCAGCCATGGTAACTGTGTGAATGTTGTTATTGAACCCCCCCCCCCCCACACACCTAGGCCTCAATGAACCTACTGTCTCACTGTGCCTCCAAGACGATTAGCTAGGTCTCTGACCCTCACAATTATCTTGTCATTTCTCTCTCTCTCGTTCTCTCTCTCTCTCTCTCTCTCACTCTCAATTAAATTCAAGGGGCTTTATTGGCATGGGAAATACAGTGGGGAGAACAAGTATTTGATACACTGCCGATTTTGCAGGTTTTCCTACTTACAAAGCATGTAGAGGTCTGTAATTTTTATCATAGGTACACTTCAACTGTGAGAGACGGAATTTAAAATAAAAATCCAGAAAATCACATTGTATGATTTTTAAGTAATTAATTCGCATTTTATTGCATGACATAAGTATTTGATACATCAGAAAAGCAGAACTTAATATTTGGTACAGAAACCTTTGTTTGCAATTACAGAGATCATACGTTTCCTGTAGTTCTTGACCAGGTTTGCACACACTGCAGCAGGGATTTTGGCCCACTCCTCCATACAGACCTTCTCCAGATCCTTCAGGTTTCGGGGCTGTCGCTGGGCAATACGGACTTTCAGCTCCCTCCAAAGATTTTCTATTGGGTTCAGGTCTGGAGACTGGCTAGGCCACTCCAGGACCTTGAGATGCTTCTTACGGAGCCACTCCTTAGTTGCCCTGGCTGTGTGTTTCGGGTCGTTGTCATGCTGGAAGACCCAGCCACGACCTATCTTCAATGCTCTTACTGAGGGAAGGAGGTTGTTGGCCAAGATCTCGCGATGCATGGCCCCATCCATCCTCCCCTCAATACGGTGCAGTCATCCTGTCCCCTTTGCAGAAAAGCATCCCCAAAGAATGATGTTTCCACCTCCAAGCTTCACGGTTAGGATGGTGTTCTTGGGGTTGTACTAATCCTTCTTCTTCCTCCAAACACGGCGAGTGGAGTTTAGACCAAAAAGCTCTATTTTTGTCTCATCAGACCACATGACCTTCTCCAATTCCTCCTCTGGATCATCCAGATGGTCATTGGCAAACTTCAGACGGGCCTGGACATGCGCTGGCTTGAGCAGGGGGACCTTGCGTGCGCTGCAGGATTTTAATCCATGACGGCGTAGTGTGTTACTAATGGTTTTCTTTGAGACTGTGGTCCCAGCTCTCTTCAGGTCATTAACCAGGTCCTGCCGTGTAGTTCTGGGCTGATCCCTCACCTTCCTCATGATCATTGATGCCCCACGAGGTGAGATCTTGCATGGAGCCCCAGACCGAGGGTGATTGACCGTCATCTTGAACTTCTTCCATTTTCTAATAATTGCGCCAACAGTTGTTGCCTTCTCACCAAGCTGCTTACCTATTGTCCTGTAGCCCATCCCAGCCTTGTGCAGGTCTACAATTTTATCCCTGATGTCCTTACACAGCTCTCTGGTCTTGGCCATTGTGGAGAGGTTGGAGTCTGTTTGATTGAGTGGGTGGACAGGTGTATTTTATACAGGTAACGAGTTCAAACAGGTGTAGTTAATACAGGTAATGAGTGGAGAACAGGAGGGCTTCTTAAAGAAAAACTAACAGGTCTGTGAGAGCCGGAATTCTTACTGGTTGGTAGGTGATCAAATACTTATGTCATGCAATAAAATGCGAATTAATTACTTAAAAATCATACAATATGATTTTCTGGATTTTTGTTTTAAATTCCGTCTCTCACAGTTGAAGTGTACCTATGATAAAAATTACAGACCTCTACATGCTTTGTAAGTAGGAAAACCTGCAAAATCGGCAGTGTATCAAATACTTGTTCTCCCCACTGTATGTGTTAACATTGCCAAAGCAAGTGAGGTAGATAATATACAAAAGTGAAATAAACAATAGAAATGAACAGTAAACATTACACATACAGAAGTTTCAAAAGAATAAAGACATTACAAATGTCATATTATGTCTATATACAGTGTTGTAACGATGTACAAATGGTTAAAGTACACAATGGAAAATAAATAAGCATAAATATGGGTTGTATTTACAATGGTGTTTGTTCTTCACTGGTTGCCCTTTTCTTGTGGCAACAGGTCACAAATCTTGCTGCTGTGATGGCACACTGTGGTATTTCACCCAGTAGATCTGGGAGTTTATCAAAATTGGGTTTGTTTTCGAAATCTTTGTGGATCTGTGTAATCTGAGGGAAATATGTGTCTCTAATATGGTCATACATTGGGCAGGAGGTTAGGAAGTGAAGCTCAGTTTCCACCTCATTTTGTGGGCTATGTGCACATAGCCTGTCTTCTCTTGAGAGCCATGTCTGCCTACGGCGGCCTTTCTCAATAGCAAGGCTTTGCTCACTGAGTCTATACAGTCAAAGCTTTCCTTAAATTTGGGTCAGTCACAGTGGTCAGGTATTCTGCCACTGTGTACTCTCTGTTTAGGGCCAAATAGCATTCTAGTTTGCTCTGTTTTTTTGTTAATTCTTTCCAATGTGTCAAGTAATTGTCTTTTCTCATGATTTGGTTGTGTCTAATTGTGCTGCTGTCCTGGGGCTCTGTGGGGTGTGTTTGTGTTTGTGAACAGAGCCCCAGGACCAGCTTGCTTAGGGGACTCTTCTCCAGGTTCATCTCTCTGTAGGTGATGGCTTCGTTATGGAAGGTTTGGGAATCGCTTCCTTTTAGGTGGTTGTAGAATTTAACGGCTCATTTCTGGATTTTGATAATTAGTGGGTGTCGGCCTAATTCTGCTCTGCATGCATTATTTGGTGTTCTACGTTATACACGGAGGATATTTTTGCAGAATTCTGCATGTAGAGTCTCAATTTGGTGTTTGTCCCATCTCGCTCTCTCAATTTAAGGGCTTTATTGGCATGGGAAACATATGTTAACATTGCCAAAGCTCTGTCATCTCTTTTTTTCTTACACTACCTCTCTCTGTCATGCCCATGATTGCTTGCTTCCTGTCTCTCTCTCTCTTCCCCACAAATCTCTCTTTTTCTCTTCCCCAAATCTCTCATTCTCTCTCGCTTCTCTTTGTATTTGCCCTCTCAATTCAGTTCAACGGGCTTTATTGACACTGGGAAACCAGTGTTTACGTTACCGAAATAAACAAACAAAATTGAGAAGACACAAAACGGCATCGGCGAAAAACGATTAGGAATGAACACTAAAGGTCACACACTCACGTTTCAAAATGGTAGTCGTTTCAAGTGTTATATCATCAGCGATGTCCAGCGTTTTGGCAGTGTATGAATAGTAGGGGAAGATCTCGCTCTCGCTCCCCCTCCCTCCAAGTCTCTGCTGAGTGTTGGGCAAACATTGGTCTCCATGGCACTGCCCCCAGCAGTTCTCATACTGTACCTGACCCCTGAGCATAATCAAACCACAGTCAACAATGAGCCTCTCTCAGTTCTCTCTCTCTCACACACACACACACACACACACACACACACACACACACACACACACACACACACACACACACACACACACACACACACACACACACACACACACACACACACACACACACACACAGAGAGAGAGGCGGCTGTGGTGGTCCGTCTGTAAGGGTGTGTGTGTAAAACCCAGGCCATAACAGTGGTCACATTACCCCAAACCACTGGTCTCACCCCAATCCTAACCTTCACTATTAGGCAACCACACTCCAAACTGACCTCAGATCAGCGTACAGCGGCAATGGCTCACATACATTCCACACCCTTGTCTGAGATGTAACACGCTGCTGATTCCTAGTCACTTAGGCGTGGGGGTAGAGAGAGGCCTTCTATCACCGCACTCCAAACTGACCTTAGATCAGCATACTGCTGCCTGCCATGTCTTAAGGCCCGAGAGTACTTGGCGTCTCTGAGATTAATTTGTATTTACAGATGGCCTAAAAGTTTGTTATTAAGGCGCATGAAAGTTCACACGTCCGAGAATTGTGTACGTTCAAGCGGCTCTCCTGTGAAGTCGTGACTGGCGACGTACGGATAGTGTCCTGAATCGGGTCACATTTTACATGTGGAATCGCATGAGAAAAGGTCGGCAGTCAGACTTCAACAGTGGGCGGTCTCTAAAACCCAGCGTGCCGAGCGATCCGCATTCGGTGCGACGTGTGTGAGCCTTTTAGCAGTGGCACACAGTGTGTCTCTCTGACGGACAGCAGCTGGATCTCAACCTGCTGCAGATGGTGGGGGAGGGGAGGGGGGGGGGGGTGATTTGAGTTTACATTTCTGAAAAAGAGGAATAAAGGAACGGAACAAAAACAGCTTTAAAACGATCCTTCCACCACCTCCTACTCCTTCCTCTCTCCCCCTAGCTCTCTTTCTCTCTTTCTCTCTCCCCCTAGCTCTCTCTTTCTCTCTCCCCCTAGCTCTCTCTCTCTTTCTCCCCCTAGCTCTCTCTCTCTTTCTCCCCCTAGCTCTCTCTCTCTTTCTCCCCCTAGCTCTCTCTTTCTCTCTCCCCCTAGCTCTCTCTCTCTTTCTCCCCCTAGCTCTCTCTTTCTCTCTCCCCCTAGCTCTCTCTTTCTCTCTCCCCCTAGCTCTCTCTTTCTCTCTCCCCCTAGCTCTCTCTTTCTCTCTCCCCCTAGCTCTCTTTCTCTCTCTTTCTCTCTCCTCCTAGCTCGCTTTCTCTCTCCCCCTAGCTCTATTTCTCTCTCCCCCTAGCTCTCTTTCTCTCTCTATCTCTCTCCTCCTAGCTCTCTCTTTCGCTCTCCCCCTAGCTCTCTCGTTCTCTCTCCCCCTAGCTCTCTCGTTCTCTCTCCCCCTAGCTCTATTTCTCTCTCCCCCTAGCTCTCTTTCTCTCTCTTTCTCTCTCCTCCTAGCTCGCTTTCTCTTTCCCCCTAGCTCTCTCTTTCTCTCTCCCCCTCTTTCTCTCTCCCTCTAGCTCACTTTCTCTCTCCCCCTAGCTCTCTCTTCCTCTCTCCCCCTAGCTCTCTCTTCCTCTCTCCCCCTAGCTCTCCCTTCCTCTCTCCCCCTAGCTCTCTCCCTTCCTCTCTCCCCCTAGCTCTCTCTCTTCCTCTCTCCTCCTAGCTCTCTCTTTCGCTCTCCCCCTAGCTCTCCCTTCCTCTCTCCCCCTAGCTCTCTCTCTTCCTCTCTCCCCCTAGCTATCTCTTCCTCTCTCCCCCTAGCTCTCCCTTCCTCTCTCCCCCTAGCTTTCTCTCTTTCTCTCCCCCTAGCTCTCCCTTTCTCTCTCCTAGCTCTCCCTTTCTCTCTCCTCCTAGCTCGCTTTCTCTCTCCCCCTAGCTCCCTCTTTCTCTCTCCCCCTAGCTCTCTCTCTCTCTCTCCCGCTAGCTCTCTCTTTCCCCCCCCCTCTTTCTCTCTCCCCCAAGCTCTCTCTTTCTCTCTTTCTCTCTCCCCCTAGCTCTCTCTCTCTTTCTCCCCCTAGCTCTCTCTTTCTCTCTCCCCCTAGCTCTCTCTTTCTCTCCCCCCCTCTTTCTCTCTCCCCTAGCTCTCTCTTTCTCTCTCCCCCTAGCTCTCTCTCTTTCTCCCCCTAGCTCCCTCTTTCTCTCTCCCCCTAGCTCTCTCTTTCTCTCTCCCCCTAGCTCGCTTTCTCTCTCCCCCTAGCTCTCTTTCTCTCTCTTTCTCTCTCCTCCTAGCTCACTTTCTCTCTCCCCCTAGCTCTATTTCTCTTTCCCCCTAGCTCTCTTTCTCTTTCTTTCTCTCTCCTCCTAGCTCTCTTTCTCTCTCTTTCTCTCTCCCCCTAGCTCTCTCTTTCTCTCTCCCCCTAGCTCTCTCTTTCTCTCTCCCCCTAGCTCTATTTCTCTCTCCCCCTAGCTCTCTTTCTCTTTCTTTCTCTCTCCTCCTAGCTCGCTTTCTCTCTCCCCCTAGCTCTGTCTTTCTCTCTTTCTCTCTCCTCCTAGCTCTCTCTGTCTCTCTCCCCCTCTTTCTCTCTCCCCCTAGCTCGCTTTCTCTCTCCCCCTAGCTCTCTCTTTCTCTCTCCCCCTAGCTCTCTATTTTTCTCTCCTCTTAGCTCTCCCTTCTTCTCTCCCCCTAGCTCTCCCTTCCTCTCTCCCCCTATCTCTCTATCTTTCTCCCCCCTAGCTCTCTCTTTCTCTCTCCTAGCTCTCCCTTCCTCAGAAGGTGTTAATGGGATATAATCCTCAGGTCATCCTTCCGGGAATAGAGTAGAGCTTTCTCCCCCTCCTTTCCCCCTTCTTCCCCCCTTTCTCCCCATCTCCCCCTCCTTCCCTCGCTCTCGAAAGAAAGGAGTGTTTGAACGATGGCAATCCCCTTTGAATGTGGCACCTGCGGCAGGAGATATAGTCAGGTGGGATCATTTGCCGGCTAGGAATAGGTTTTCATGTGTCTTAATCTGGGAGATCGTGCTCGGCTATCGCTTTCTGTTTTTCTCTCTGTGTTTCCCATCTCTCCGCTATCTCCCTCCCTCGCTCTGTCTCTCCCTCCCTCGCTCTGTCTCTCCCTCCCTCGCTCTGTCTCTCCCTCCCTCGCTCTGTCTCTCCCTCCCTCGCTCTGTCTCTCCCTGCCTCGCTCTGTCTCTCCCTCCCTTGCTCTGTCTCATCCTCGCTCTCTTTCCCTCGCTCTCTCTTTCCCTCGCTCTCTCTTTCCCTCGCTCTCTCTTTCCCTCGCTCTCTCTTTCCCTCGCTCTCTCTTTCCCTCGCTCTCTCTTTCCCTCGCTCTCTCTTGCCCTCGCTCTCTCTTGCCCTCGCTCTCTCTTGCCCTCGCTCTCTCTTTCCCTCGCTCTCTCTTTCCCTCGCTCTCTCTTTCCCTCGCTCTCTCTTTCCCTCGCTCTCTCTTTCCCTCGTTCTCTCTCTCGCTCGTTCTCTCTCTCGCTCGTTCTCTCTCTCGCTCGTTCTCTCTCTCGCTCGTTCTCTCTCTCGCTCGTTCTCTCTCTCGCTCGTTCTCTCTCTCGCTCGTTCTCTCTCTCGCTCGTTCTCTCTCTCGCTCGTTCTCTCTCTCGCTCGTTCTCTCTCTCGCTCGCTCTCTCGCTCTCTCTCTCGCTCTCTCGCTCTCTCTCTCTCTCTCTCTCTCTCTCTCTCGCTCTCTCTCTCGCTCTCTCTCTCGCTCGCTCTCTCGCTCTCTCTCCCTCCCTCCCTCCCTCCCTCCCTCGCCCTCCCTCGCCCTCCCTCGCTCTCTCTCTCTCTCCCTCGCTCTCTCTCTCTCTCTCTCCTCGCTCTCTCTCTCTCTCTCTCTCTCCCTCTCTCTCTCCCTCGCTCTCTCTCCCTCGCTCTCTCTCCCTCGCTCTCTCTCCCTCGCTCTCTCTCCCTCGCTCTCTCTCCCTCGCTCGCTCTCTCTCTCCCTCTCTCTCTCCCTCGCTCTCTCCCTCCCTCGCTCGCTCGCTCTCTTGCTCGCTCTCCCTCTCTCTCTCCCTCTTCCTCTCTCTCTCTCCCTCTCTCTCTCTCTCTCTCTCTCTCTCTCGCTCTCTCCCTCTCTCTCTCTCTCCCTCTCGCTCTCTCGCTCTCTCTCTCTCTCCCTCGCTCTCTCCCTCCCTCGCTCTCTCTCTCTCCCTCCCTTGCGCTCTCTCTTCCTCCCTCGCATGCTCTCTCCCTCCCTCGCGTGTTCTCTCGCTCGCTCTCTCCCTCGCTCTCTCTCTCCCTCGCGCTCTCTCTCCCTCCTTCAATCGCGCTCTCTCTCCCTCCCTCAATCGCGCTCTCTCTCCCTCCTTCTCTCCCTCCCTCGCTCTCTCTCCCTCCCTTGCGCTCTCTCTCCCTCCCTTGCGCTCTCTCTCCCTCCCTCGTGTGCTCTCTCCCTCCCTCGCGCGCTCTCTCCCTCACGCTCTCCCTCACGCTCTCCCTCACACTCTCCCTCGCGCTCTCCCTCGTGCTCTCTCTCCCTCTCTCTCTCTCTCTCCATCGAGCTCTCGCTCTCCCTCTCTCTCTCTCTCTCTCTCGCCCTCACTCTCTCGCCCTCACTCTCTCGCTCTCTCCCTCGCTCTCTCTCTCGCTCCCTCGCTCTCCTCCCTCGCTCTCCCTCGCTCTCTCTCTCGCTCCCTCGCTCTCCCTCGCTCTCTCTCTCGCTCCCTCTCTCGCTCCCTTTCTCTCGCTCCCTTTCTCTCGCTCCCTTTCTCTCGCTCCCTCTCTCGCTCCCTCTCTCGCTCCCTCTCTCTCCCTCCCTCGCTCTCTCTCTCGCTCCCTCCCTCGCTCTCTCTCTCTCGTTCCCTCCCTTGCGCTCTCTCTCCCGTTCCCTCCCTTGCGCTCTCTCTCCCTCACTCTCTCGCTCTCTTGCTCTCACTCTCTCCCTCGCTCTCGTTCTCTCTCCCTCGCTCTCTCTCGATGCCATCACGGCCCTAATGGAAGTTAGGCTGTCACGAGATAACGCTCCCCTCTTTCTCTCGCTTTTCAGTTTGGTGTTTTTCGAGGCGTGTCGGAACGATGGGGGGATGTGATAACGTTGGGGGAAGAGGGATGGACGAAAGGAATAGGGGAGATTATGTTTTAAATAAGTGAGATGTCGCCTCTCAATCATGCCTTGTTTGTATGGGTAATTCTGTAGCTTTGCTGCTCGATTGTGATTGGATGGAAAGACGGTGTGGCATGTGATTGGCATGGAGAGAAGCCATTCAGAGCCCAACGTAGGGTGAACGCGTTAAGAATTTGGCATGTAAACCACATAAAGGTAACACACATAACCATGCCATTGACATTGTTGTTTTGGGTTGTTTGTTTTGGTCTTTTTGGACAGTGGCACAGCGGTCTAAGGCACTACATCTCAGTGCTAGAGGCGTCACTACAGACCCTGGTTTGATCCCGGGCTGTATCACAACCGGCTGTGATCGGGAGTCCCATAGGGTGGCGCACAATTGGCCCAGCTTTGTCTGGGCAAGGGGCGGGGTTTGGCCGGGGTAGGCCGTTGTTGTAAAATAAGAATTGTTCTTAACTGACTTGCCTAGTTAAATAAAATATTTGCCTCCCAAAGCACTTTGTTACAAAAAAAGACGATGCAAGTAGAATTGGATTGGATTTAATTCGATTGCTCTGCGAGCGCTCTTGCTATCTATTCTCTCCCTGTGTAGACTAGCCGTTCCATATAACACCTACAAGGCATGGATGATCATCTTTAAAAAAGTACCACCATTTGTCCTTTTCTTTTCTTTTTCTCTCTTTTTTCTCTCTTTCTTTCTTTCTTTCTTTCTCTCTCTTTCTTTACTCTCTCTCTCTGATAATGGAAATGCCAGGCGGGGGAGAGAGGCGAGGCTTGTTGTGCCTCAGTCTTCAAAAAGTCAATTTACAAAAGTGACAGAGTAATTTACCATGGAGCCGTGTATCTCCTCCAGCAGTTAATTACCAGGGCCCATGGCCTGTCTGGCTGCTTCCATCTCTCTCTATCACACCTGGGTCCAAATCCTATTTGAAATATTTCAGATACTTTTTTTGTTTGTTTGTTTACTTTAGGCTGCCTGGAGTGCCAGCTTGGCAGGGTTGGTGGGCTTTGTCATTTTTAGACTTTAAAAAAAATTGGTTCCATTATGCCAGTTAAGCTCATCGACCACAGATATAATATTGAAATGATTTGGAATAGTATTTGAACCCAGATCTGGAGAGGAGAGGCTGGCGGGAAGGTAGGACTGGACCCGGGGCTTGGTTGGACCCAGGGTATGAAGGGGGGATGAGTACCGGAGATAAAGATTTTGATTAGACAAGCTTAGAATTGGAATGGAATGGGCCTCTGTTGATGCGATTGGAGATGAGAGGATAGCTATCTGTCTCTGTGTCTGTCTGTGTCTGTGTCTCTCTCTCTGTGTCTCTCTCTCTGTCTGTCTCTGTGTCTCTCTCTCTGTCTGTCTCTGTGTCTCTCTCTCTGTCTGTCTCTGTCTGTCTCTGTGTCTGTCTCTGTGTCTGTCTGTGTGTGTCTGTGTGTGTCTGTGTGTGTCTGTCTGTCTCTGTCTGTCTGTCTCTGTCTGTCTGTCTCTGTCTCTATCTCTCTGTCTGTCTCTGTCTCTGTGTCTCTCTCTCTGTCTCTCTCTCTGTCTGTCTCTGTCTCTCTCTCTCTGTCTCTGTGTCTCTCTCTCTGTCTGTCTCTGTGTCTCTGTGTCTCTCTCTGTCTGTCTCTGTGTCTCTGTGTCTCTCTCTCTCTGTCTGTCTCTGTGTCTCTGTCTGTCTCTGTGTCTCTGTGTCTCTGTGTCTCTCTGTCTCTCTGTCTCTGTGTCTCTCTGTCTCTGTGTCTCTGTGTCTCTGTCTCTGTGTCTCTGTGTCTCTCTCTGTCTGTCTCTGTCTCTGTGTCTCTCTCTCTGTCTGTCTCTGTCTCTCTCTGTCTCTGTGTCTGTCTCTCTGTCTCTTTTTCTTCTTCCCCCCCTGCTCTACATAGCCTTGGACAATTTCTACAGAGGGAGCTGAACAGGCGTCGGCACCCATCTAAATGATGACATGCTGTTGTCTACTAGGATAAGCATATAGAGAATGTGTACAGTGCAGTGGCGATCTCACTCGTTCGTTCACATCTCAATTACTGACTGCTGACCTCTTGCCAGGTCCCCCTCGATAAACCTCAAGGGTCTTTTCCTGCTTAAATAAAGGTAAAAAAAAAAAAAAAAAGTTATACAAATTTGGGGAGGAATGGCATGTTTAAGAAGACGATGTCCCTCTGTCCATCCTGTACCACACACAGCCGTGCATTACAAAACGCGCGTTCATTCTCATTCATCTCCATTCATTCCAATTCCCCATTCTTTCCAATTCATACTAGGTAGTGCATAGAGTACTAGAGCATGTCAAGGACTCCAACTCTGCAGTATGTGTAGCCACTCGGGCAACTTAAAGAAGCAGCCTCTATAGAAGGCCCAATTGTTGCTAGTGGAAGTGCACAGAAGGTTAGGAGGAAGTGGTCCCTAAGCGGTAGTGGAATGGGAATAGACCGGGGCTCTGGACCGGAGAAGGGTGCTCTCGGTCTGAATGGGGGGGTGGTCTCAGAGTTGGTCTTTGGTCGGAAGATGACAGTGTTGGGACGGCTGAAGAGGAGGGGAAATATGTTGTGGCACAGAGGTTGAGAAACGAGCAGAGAAGACGAGAGGGAGAGAGGACAGCAATCACAATGGAGGCTATGATAATGCTCGTTTCATGGGCCCATCCATTGGGAGGTGTATCCATTGCCTCCTCTCCTTGTCCTACAGATGGATATATATTGAGCGAACACAGGTCAGTTTCAAAGGGTATGACGTGCCCCCCCCAGCACTGTTTGTCTCCCTTCTTATCACCAATCAGTCAACGTATCAAACAGACCCCCAGTCATCGATCCGTCTAAGCCCTTACAATCCAGTCAATAAGGACGCTAGCCTGGTTTTGATAATCCTGCAGCCGGCTAGCTTAGCAACACAAACCACCGCTGCACTGATTCCCCATATATCCCCAATGGAAGACCATGCGCTATTGCTGGGCTAAGTCGCTAGCACAAAGCGCTAGGCTACGATACACGCTCATGACTCCTCTATCATTTCCCCATCTCCTCTAATACATTCCCTCCCGGTCCGTTTTTGATTTCTGCTGCCATTCCCGGGCCGTATCGATTTCTGCAGCGCGGTTCGATGCGAGCACAGATTAAACCGTGTGGCTGATGGAGGATGATAGACGTTTATTGAAATGGGGCGCTGCACTAATGCTAGGGAGAGTCGCGTAGGGGGGGGGGGGGGGTAAAGACTGACGCTATGATGACAGGGAATAACTGTAGGGCCTTACTCAATCTCATCATAACCTGCTGGGAGTCAGCTGGCTACGTGACAGAGGAGTTCTGACAGGCAAGCTGAGCTGATTCAGTGCTGCAGTACACCCCCCCCCCCCCCCCCTTCATCCACCAATATCCTCTGGTCTAGCCCCTAGTTGTTCTTAAAACCCTGCACTAACACAACTCATCTACTATTCAGCTTTTAAGCCTGCGATTGATTGGAAATGGGTATGTTGATGCTGGGCTGAAGCAAAACCCTACACCCCCCCCCCCAGATAATCCACTCCAGGGGAAGAGCCTTCCATCTGTGGTAGAAGTCTGTGGTGTCCCCCTCCCTCAGTTTTTTTTCTGGAGGGTCCTCCATGGCCCCTACCGCCATTTTTATTTATTTTTCCCCCCTTGATTTGATGGTAAATTAACGCGTCTATTGAAAGCTTTACGGGGGCCTTTGAGCCATCGGGCGGCCGTCACAAAGCCTGTTAGCACTGCGTTTTAACTGAAGGTGATGGCACGTGCGGATACTGTGAAAACATATCGGAGAACAAGGGTGGAAACTTTATAGCCGGAGATCTGTCTCGGTCTATAAATAGTTGAACATGACAAAAGGAAGGAGACGGAAAGTGGGATTGAGTTACAGCTTTGGTTTCGATTGTAAATAAGAAAGCAAGATGTCGGTAGTTTGAGGTCATTCACGCGATGAATGTAAAAGAGCCTACAGGAATGCTCTTTTATTAACAGACGCACACACACTCCTCCCCACTCGTTAAAACAGAGGGTTCCACATGCGAGAGGGGTCTTATATCATAGAGCCTATCCGCTGTGAGAAGCGTCTTCCTTTTTCTATCATTCTTCAGCACCACTTCATTTCTCTCTGCGTCCCGTCCGGGCAGCCGGCCAACTCCTCACTGGATGCTTATGGGATCCTAAGATAACCGTCCTTCAGGCTAGAACATACAGCAGATATACACTACCGTTCAAAAGTTTGGGGTCACTTAGAAATGTCCTTTTTTTTTTTTTTTTCATTAAAATAACATCAAATGGATCAGAAATACAGTGTAGACATTGTTAATGTTGTAAATGACTTTTGTAGCTGGAAACGGCAGATTTCGTTTTTTAATGGAATATCTACATAGGAGTACAGAAGCCCATTATCAGCAACCGTCACTCCTGTGTTCCAATGGCACGTTGTGTTAGCTAATCCAAGTTTATCATTTTAAAAGGCTAATTGATCGTTAGAAAAACCCTTTTGCAATTATGTTAGCACAGCTGAAAACTGTTGTGCTGACTTAAAAAGCAATAAAACTGTCCCTATTTAGACTAGTTGAGTATCTGGAGCATCAGCATTTGTGGGTTTGATTACAGGCTCAAAATGGCCAGAAACAAAGTACTTTCTTCCGATTTTTCGTCAGTCTATTCTTGCTCTGAGAAATGAAGGCTATTCCATGCGAGAAATTGCAAAGAAACTGAAGATCTCATACAACGCTGTGTACTACTCCCTTCAACAGAGCAAACTGGCCCTAACCAGAATAGAAAGAGGAGTGGGAGGCCCTGGTGCACAACTGAGCAAGAGGACAAGTACATTAGAGTGTCTAGTTTGAGAAACAGACGCCTCACAAGTCCTCAACTGGCAGCTTCATTAAATTGTACCCGCAAAACACCAGTCTCAATGTCAACAGTGAAGAGGCGACTCCGGGATGCTAAGTTGCAAAGAAAAAGCCAAATCTCAGACTGGCCAATAAAAATAAAAGATTAAAGATGGGCAAAAGAACACAGACACTGGTCAGAGGAACTCTGCCTAGTCGGCCAGCATCCCGGAATTGCCTCTTCACTGTTGACGTTGAGAGTGGTGTTTTGCGGGTACTATTTATTGAAGCTGCCAGTTGAGGACTTGTGAGGCGTTGGTTTCTCAAACTAGACACTCTAATGTACTTGTCCTCTAATGGTTTAAGTGTGTTTTTGCTTGTGCATGTGTGCGTTTGACAGTGCTGCTCCCACCCAGTGGAAGTAAATGTTACATGTTGTAGAGGAGACGGCAGGATTCAGCCCTATGGGGGCATCTGACTCTTATGTACAGTCATTTAGCAGACGCTCTTATCCAGAGCGACTTTTAGTTATTTCATTGCACTTAACCCTAATTGCTCCTGTAAGTTAAAGAAAGGTTAAGTGCCTTGCTCATGAGGCACACACACACACACACACACACACACACACACACACACACACACACACACACACACACACACACACACACACACACACACACACACACACACACACACACACACACACACACACATAGATACTGTTCACACTCACACACCCTCCATGACCGTCTCCTGACACAGATACTTGACCAGGCCCACCTCCTTACCCCTCAGCCTGATGAAGTCTCTTTACCATATGTCCCTTTTCTAGCTTCCTCCCTCTCCTCATCCCCCTCTCCTCCACTCCTCGTCTCTTGTTGTAAAGTGAGCCTCCACTTGGCTCGGCTCCAGCTGGTCTCTCCCAGCTGGTCTCTCTGTGTGTGTGTGTGTGTTTGAGAGACGGAGACAGCGGATGTGTCGCTGATTGCCCAGGTGTGTCTCCATGCCCGTGTGTTTCCCTCACCCTGCTCCAATGACGACCCCTGGGGGGAGGTGTTCAGTGGTTTTACTTACCGTTTCAGAGGGATCTGTTTTCCACCACATGATTTTAAAGGGAGCCTGCAGTAGAAACATAGTACCCGGCCACCATATCACACACACACACACACGGGGGACGACGACGACGAATCCTCTATTGCTAGCCATCTGTCATCAGCCTACTCTAGAGTAGAGGGTTAACTTACAGGCTGATCCTGTGGAACATGCATCAGCAGGCTGCTACCTCTAATCGCTGTGAAGTAGTTCCACACACACGTGCGCACAGTCATATTTGCACACACTCCAGGACTGTCGCTCGCTGTTACGCAGTCCTGCACACGCACGCTTGCTTTCACACCCCGTGTGCTGTCCGAGACACGCACGCGCGCGCGTGCGTGTGTTCCTGCTAGCATGGCGTGCACTTCATTTCTTTACTCTGATTTGGAATGCTTAACAGCATTCTCTCTCGCTCTCATGTCCCCCTCTCTTTTTCTCTCTCTGTCTCTGTAGGTGAGCAGGGTACCAGTGGAGAGCTGTGAGCAGTACACCACCTGTGGCCAGTGCCTGGGCTCCAAAGACCCCCACTGTGGCTGGTGTGTCCTTCACAATATGTAAGTTCACGTTCATAATCTCCTTCGGTTTTTTGTGAATTGGACAAAGGGCAAAAAACTAAATCTCAAGATTAGAATTTCGATATGTCGACGTTACTCGAGGCTTCTTTGGAACGGGTTGCTCATCTGGGTAAAGCATTATCCCAGAATTGAAAAGGTGACGTTTGTTGTTGCCGTCTTTCTTTGGGAGATGCCATCACCTTTTTGTAAAAAAAAAATCCCCCACCTAAATCCTTCAGTCGCTTTCACCTATGGCAGATACGATACTTTTGAGTGCAAGAGTTGAGGCAAGTAGGCTACATTCGTGAGTACCGGCACTCGGGCTCTGTGTTAGCCTTATGCTAGTTCCGTTAGCATGAAAGCTTTCTTTTTTTTGGCCAGAATACCGTAGTCTCTTCCATCATCGATATGATCTGGAGATAAATTTATCGACCTGTTAGTAGCATTACAGAGCGCGCCAGGTGTCCTTGTTGACACCAGGAATGTTGCGGTGACCATATCACTGCCACACCGGCAGTCACGAACCGCAGTACAATTCCACGTGACCCCATTGAGTCGCGGTTCATCTCATCTAATGCACCCCTGGTAGTACCCAACTCGCTAAATGACCGGCGGGTCACTAACGGCCTGGTACTCTGAGCTCTATTGTCCCCTCTAACCACTCTGACATCAGCGCAAATGCAATGGTGGAAAACCACATCAAACACTCGTCGTCGAAACAAGTATCGCGCTTTTAGGACTCGCCTCGCTGTGACCGATCAATTTGAAGCGGGCAGTTCAACAACTGGCGGAAACGGAGTGGGAAACGTGGTCATTTGTCGATGTTGCTTTCGAAGCCGAACACAAGGAAACGGGACAGCACTCTCTAAGGTGATGATTCATTCATAACACCCATATGCATATTAGAGCTGATGCATAAGCATAAACAGAAACAACAATTAAAATAATGATTGTGCCTTTTATACAACACACAGCCTACTACATATTACGCAAGACAGAAAAGCATTAAAAAATATACCGATTTTAAGATATCTTACATAGTTGGTCTAGCCTACACTCAGTGCTCGACCTCACTTATGCTCTTGTGGCTGAATGGAAGAAAGTCCCTGCTGCGATGTTCCAACACCTAGTGGAAAGCCTTCCCAGAAGAGAGGAGGCGGTTATAGCAGCAAAGGGGGGGACCAACTCCATATTAATGCCCATGATATTGGAATGAAATGTTTTGGCCATGTAGTGTATTATATTAATATGGAGTTGATCCCCCCCCATTTGCTGCTCTAACAGCCTCCTCTCTTCTGGGAAGGCTTTCCACTAGGTGTTGGAACATCGCAGCAGGGACTTTCTTCCATTCAGCCACAAGAGCATAAGTGAGGTCGGGCATGTTAGGAAAGCGTAGTCGGTGTGCGACTTCTCACCACACGCAAAAGCTATATAAGATACACCTGGTGTCACAGTGTGTTTCTCTCTCTCTCTTTCTCCTGCTGGCTAACCTGACTTCAAGGTGTGTGTTTATGGGATGTGTGTGTGTGCTGGTTTGTGTGCGTTTGTGAACCTGTACAATTTGGGCTCATTTGAAAGGTGAAGAGCTCACGCAGCACTGTGTCTCCAGTGTTGGCAAAACACCAGTTCTTGCTGTTCGCTCCCGTAATTAATGCTTCCACCTGCGCAACAACAACAACGGCGCGTCACTCCATCTGACCGGCAGGTGTGCGTGCGTTGAAGACGCGAACGAGGCCGGCAAAGGCGACGCTGCTGACCTCCAGTCGCGAAGCCGTTGACCTTCCCCACCCTCGCCGGAACAGAGCACGCCGCTCGTTTCCCGTTCGATGGCATCCCTCGTTCTATTTTTAGCTCACAGAATGGCATGTATTTACGTTCTGTGTTTTTGCCCTGCGGCATTAGCTTAATAGAGTCAAATGTGTCCGGGTCGTCGGCCGTGCGACGCCCGACGTGGCAGGAGAGCGGTCCTCGCAGCAACGCTAGAGTTAGGTTAACAGAGACGCGCGCGCTAAAAGCTTATACGCTAGCACACACACACACACACACACACACACACACACACACACACACACACACACACTTGCTCTCTCCTCATTCTCACCCCTCTCAAGAAGGGGGTTGAGAGAAGGCAGGTCAATACCTGTTTAACTCTCCAGGGATCTTCCTTTAGGGTTTAATGAGTAATGTGGTCTGCAAGCAATATCCCCATGACACGTGTGTGTGTGTGTGTGTGTGTGTGTGTGTGTGTGTGTGTGTGTGTGTGTGTGTGTGTGTGTGTGTGTGTGTGTGTGTGTGTGTGTGTGTGTGTGTGTGTGTGTGTGTGTGTGTGTGTGTGTGTGTGTGTGTGAGATCCAGTGGGGAGTGGTTGGGAGGCAGGATTCTGCTGAGTGGGAAGGTTGGTAAATCAAGGCTAAGATGAGGCGCTTTGCATTTTCCCTCTTTTCTTTTCTTTTTTTTTTTTTTACTTTTTATTGTCGAGCGCTGAGCCACCCGAAGTGTCAGTTCAGCACATTTTCTATTACCACTGAGACGTGTTTTTGTGATGGAGAAGGTGGTGTGATAGCTGGTGGTGCAAATTGGAACGTCAGTGCACCGGTTGTCTGGTTTGTTGCAGATGTCTGATCATACGGACGATGTTTCTGACGTGTGCGTGCGTGGCGTGTCATCGTCAACCACTGCGACCGCCAAATAAACCCGTGTGTGTTATTTCTGACTCTGTCCTCTCCTCCAGGTGTTCCCGCAAGGTCGGGTGTGAGCGTGCGGATGAGCCCCAGCGCTTTGCCTCGGACCAGCGTCAGTGTGTGGAGCTCAGCGTCCAGCCCAAAAACATCTCTGTCACCATGTCCGAAGTGCAGGTGCGTGTGTCTTACGTGTCTGTGTACCGCAAGGAAAAAGTGACCGTGTGGGAATGTTCCGATAAGCCAAGTGCTTGTCTCATCGAAGACCTTAACATGTCCCCCACACTTACCCTGGCCCTCAATGTGTTCCCAGGCTACGTTCCGAACATCCACACTAGCTCACCACTTAGCACTTAGTCAATGCATGGTACGCTAGTGTGGAATATTGGAACAGAGCCCGTTTAGGTCAGCAGGTCCTCACGTACAACACAGCACGTCAACGTCGCCATGTAAAGCAGCCATATATTTATATGTACATATTCTCATTCACCCCTTTTAGATGTGTGTATATTAGGTAGTTGGGGAATTGTTAGATTACATGTTAGATATTGCTGCACTGTCGGAACCAGAAGCACAAGCATTTCGCTACACTCGCGCTAACATCTGCTAACCGTGTGCACGTGACCAATACCATGTGATTTGATGTTAATAATGCTGTCTTGCGGGGTGTCGTTCCAATAGTTACGCTAGCACCCACACTTTGTTCTCAGCTGTGTGCTAAGCTAGCGTATTGGAACCGAGCCCATTTAGGTCAGCAGGTCTTCACATTAACCCTTGGCCGTTATATGGTATATATTACATGTCCCCCCCGCCCCCCAATTTAACTGTGTTTTATAATGTATCCCATAATATTTCATTGATTTGTCGCCAGCTGGTGCTGGAGGCGCGTAACGTCCCCGACCTCTCTGCGGGGGTCAACTGCTCCTTCGAGGGCTACGTGGAGACCGAGGGGCGCATCCAGGGGGGTCGTATCTACTGCCTGTCCCCCTCGGCACGTGACGTCATCCCCATCACCCGCAACAAAGGTGAGAACTCCGTACGCCGACGTCATGGTTTCCCAGAACCTGCAAAGGAAGAGACTGTGGCTCCGATAAGGATGTCACAGGCTCCGAAATGAAGACTGTTGGCGTGTGTCCGTCAGTGGTGGCTGGTGAAGGGGGAAGATGGAAGGAATGGAGCGGTGTCAATGTGTCTAATACCGTTGCTCTCCTTTCGTTCCAGCCATTACAATGCCCTACCCTTTATTGTCCTACTGTGTTCGTCTCAATGATTTTGCCTGGAACAGAATTGCATATTTCATGGCTTTATTTGGATAGCTCGATAATACTTTCAGAGTTTTTCTGTCATTACCCATGTTTGGCCCCTAATTGTTCCCCAAAGCACCAAATACAACTCTATATTTATCCTCTCCAAAGTGACACTGAAGAGTGTTCAGAAGTGGGTCCCATTTACCTTGCATTATGCATCGTTATCAGTTCTAGCGTAATCACGCCACAATGACACCACTGTTGCCTGTAACGCCTCTTCAAAAGCCCTGAGATGAAGGAGCCGTATATTTAGATTCCCCCAGAAGTGACACGTTTAGACTTAAGTTCCTAAAGCAGATTTCTTATCGGCCATTATGCGTTGTTATCAGCTCTAATGCGATCTAATGGTCCCTGTGATTCTTGGAGCTATTTTTACCCCCCGCTTACAATCTCCAGGGTCTCCAATGCATGACATAAATGGTGTGTTGCTAAGCGACGTGCGTGTCTCTGCAGGGGACAAACGGGTGGTGAAGCTCTACCTCAAGTCCAAGGAGACGGGCAAGATGTTCGCCGGCGTGGACTTTGTCTTCTACAACTGCAGCGTGCGCGCGTCGTAAGTTCTCTAACGTTTTTTTGTTGTTTTGTGTTTAACGTTCAGGTTTGGCCTTCTTCTCGGCTTTCTCCCCCCCCCCCCATCTTCTTTCTATCTCTTTTCCCTCTGGTCCCCTTGTGTTACACTGCCCCCTGAGAGGACGCAGTAAGCCTGGGCACCCGTACACACGCACACATTCCCATCACCACCTGTGACCTCCGTGCACGTAGGTGGCTCGTGTTACCGCCGCTGAGGGAAAATTCGAGACCTCCGTATATGACGAGGTTCAACGGCGCTAATTCTACTGTAGCTGCTAATAATATCATTATAATTCATTATTTGCCATTGACAGTCCCTGGTATTGGTTCCCAAACGTGTCTAAAATAGAGGCGGCAGGTAGCCTAGTGGTTAGAGCGCTGGGCCAGTAACCGAAAGGTTTGCTGGATCGAATCCCCAAGCTGAGCTGACGAGGTAAAAATTGGTCATTCTGCCACTGAGCAAGACAGTTAACCCACTGTTCCCCCCCGGGGCGCCGATTTAATCCCCGCACCGCTCTGATTCAGAGGGGTTGGGGTAAATGCGGAAGACACATTTCAGTTGAATGCATTCAGTTGTACAACTGACTAGGTAACCCCCTTTCCCTTTCCCTAAAAGTATCTCGTTACCCGGGTAATACATATTCAAATACATATCAAATTACTGGGTAATAAATATCAAAATCTGCCCAGTGAAAAAATCTTTGTGTCGTCGTTAGTGTTTAGGTTACTTCAAAAACAACCTCTGTTTCCCCAACCCAGTCTTTAGCCATGACTCTGGAGGGACCAGCTTAGTAAAGATCTGAACCACAACCAGCCAGGCAGGACCTCTGGGGGAGACTCTCCCCAGGGCAGATTGACTTATCCTAGGGTATTAGGGTGGACTAGACCCCCTCCCCCCCGCCCCTCCCCTGATTGGGGTATTAGCCGCAGGGCAGCAGATGGCTAGGGGTCCCTCAAAGCCCAAAGCCGAGTCAAGTGTCCCCCGTGCCAGTCAGATGAGCCTCCTTGGCCCCATCGTGGTATCCCCCCTCCCACACACACACACACACACACACACACACACAAAACACATACACACCCCACTAATTAGTTCAGTTGGGTGTGGTATTAACAATGTCAGGCTTGTGGGTTCGATCCCAGCTAGGGCCTCTAAAGAAACCTCTTCAATTGGTAATGCTACAGCAACGCTGGGGCTTCTCGCCGCAATAAACCCACAAATATGACAAAGGACTTGTGTAACGGAGTTGACATCATGTCTACAGTATTAGAGATGATACACGTCCATGCAGATGACAGTGATCGATGCTGATTGCCGAGTAAATCCCATTGCTTGGTAAATCTAATCCAAGATTTTGGTTACGGAGTGGTCATTTCTTCTGTAATGATACCGAGTTGACGAGGAAAGATGCTGAGTAAATCCTATTTGGCTGGCACTCGTGCCTCCGGACCACTTTGCTATGGGCATCTGTGCTCGGGCGTCTGATGATGAGATCAGACTGGTAATGTCATTTCCGTAATGACTCGGGCACGACTCGCGGAAGACACGCTCAATATTTCAAGACCGCTCGCTCGTTGTTTTCCCGAGATGAGTTCTACTGTAATGGGGGGAGACACACAGTGCTTTATGCTTATATGTATTTATAGGCACGCGGACGCACGTGCAAACACACACACACACACACACACACACACACACACACACACACACACACACACACACACACACACACACACACACCCTCCAAAAAGAGCTTCAAAAGCAGTTCTTGAATCATTTCTTGCTGTTCCACCATAGACGTTTACATGCATAATGGAATTACAATCGCTGTCGCTAAGGGATATGCTCGCTCAATGTTGAAAGACATGGATACGTATGGATACAGTATCTACCCACCCGTACCCGCCATGCACCCAAAAAGAACACACACCCCCCTTCTTATTTATTCTACTGATTATGTCTTGGTCCCGCGCTTTTAAAACATTCCATAAATTTGCATAGCAATATTCATCTAATTAGAGATCCCACTGTTTCATTTAAGGGTGGAGAAATTGAAATAGAAAACCACCCGCGGCCATGATTACTTCTTAATTCAATATTTCCATTTAAAAAAAAAAATCTCCCTCCCATTTACGATTTATTAGGGCTAATGTGGATAGTCTGGCAATAAAGTCATGTTTGATGTCTCTATAGCAAAGAATGAAGACCTCTAAGCACCTTTTTTTCCTGTGGTTAATTTGGTTCAGGTAGTGACTGGGTCGTCTATTGTGTGATTGAGCGTCCTTACGGTCTAATTCGGTATATAAACGCCGCAGGAAACCGCGTCGTACTCGGTCTTCCAGAGATGCACGGAGAGAGACGGTTTGGAACGGGAGATGGAGGTCGACGGAGACAAAAAGAGGTCGATACTTTTTGCGGGTGTGAGACAATATGAACAAGACTTTCCCATTTGTCAAGGTCCAAAATACTTTTGTACCCACCGGACCGTGACATTGGGGCAAATGCATTCATACGTGATACGAAATTGCACTTACATCCCCTCGTACAAACGTTTGGTCCAAAGCCAGGTAATCAGTAAATACTGTAGTGACGAGAGCAGTGAAGATCGTTTGAAATCTATCAATGAACCTACCTGCTATCTACATCATTAAAAGCACAGTTCATTTGAAATAAAAGGCACCTTCCCCGAAATAAGTAGTTTGATCAAGTACATGGTTCCAAATACAGTACACCTCAGGCTGATGATAAAGGTTATAAAACCCTTTTTAAAATAATCAAACCAAAGCCAGAGGAGAAATCACAGCCTATTGTGTTGGGGGGGGGGGCAGGGGGTAATGCCACCGCAGCGCTAAGGTTGGCGTAGCTCGATTAGCATTTCAATATGAAAGGATTCAATAAGCGTGGCTGCGTGGGGAGCGCGGCTTCTCCTTTTTGATGGTTTGGACGGTCACAGGGTGTAGGGCAGCTACAAGGGGTCCATGGAAAGAGGCCCACCTCCAGACAGAAGATTAGGGGAGGTTGGATATCCTCAAATGGGTTTCAGTGGGTACCCCCCGAGTTCAAAGACTTGGATGGACGCTAGCAGGGGGGGTGGTGACTAGCGAGTTACTTGGGGAGGGTGTGTGCATGGAGAGGCCTACTTCCAGGTCAATGGAGGAGTGGTCGGGGGTCCCCATATGGAGCCTCAATGGCCTCCTTGGGTGGGTAGAAAGATACAAGGTACCCCCCCCCCCCCCCCTTTCCTATTAAGCCATGTAACTGTTATTGAGGTATTGAGCTCGTTCTTCCTTAGGGAGGTAAAGAAGGGTTAGATAGTAGGGGGTCGTTGCGTGCTGCTTTCCTGCTCGTTATACCAAAGTCTGCAAACGGTACGCTAATTTTCCATAATGAATAAATGAAGGGAAGAAATAAAAGGATCTTTGTCTGGGAGATGCATAGCCTACATTTAACCAGTTTGGGGATTTGGCTCGCGCTGGTCCCCACTTTATGGAAAATTATACTGTGCTAAAATGGTAATTTCCTTTTGTCAGAAATGGCATGCTTATGTAATTTCAAGCGTTCTTTGTCCAGGCTAAACAAATGCTAGAAACATAGCGAACCAACCGCTAGGCTAACTAGCCCTTAACTAAGCTTACATTTCAGCCTTGTGCAAACCTAGCCTAGCTTAGCCTAATCAACCCTCCTTCCATTTTTTTATTGAACTTTTATTTAACTAGGCAAGTCAATTAAGAACAAATTCTTATTTACAATGACGGCCTACCGGGGAACAGTGGGTTAACTGCCTTGTTCAGGGGCAGAACGACAGATTTTTAACTTGTCAGCTTGGGGATTCGATCCAGCAACCTTTCGGTTACTTGCCCAACACTCTAACCACTAGGCTACCTGCCGCCTGGTTTGATGCTGGAAGAAGAGGCCTATAATTTCCATACAGAAGTTGTAGTTGTAAGCAAAACTCTTAGCTAGCCTAGCCTGACCTAGCCTGCTCCCATTTGTTTATACAATGATGAATCTCCTTGCTTCTCTGATGTCAGATTAAAGAGGCCTGTGATTTCCATTGCTCATTTTAAATGGACAGGCTCTCTCAGCACAAGCTAAATTGGTCAATTAAAGGCGCTTTGGGATTGAATTAAAGCCTTGGCCTCTGATCCTTACGAAGAGGGGGGGCCAAAATAATCTGGGTAACGCTTGATGGATTCAGATCGTGTGCGACTTTAAGAGCTTTGAGTTAAAGTCCTGTTACTCTTGCCGGCCCTGGAATAGGGGACATTCCGTTTTACACAGAGAAGCGCACTTTGGTGCGTGTTGTGAGTGTTTGGGGATCGATTGAGCTACGTTTGTGAGTTAGGTCCCCACGGATCATGTCAGATGAGGAGACGGCGAGAGGATTTGTCTGGTTTTAGGTTGTTCATCCGCTTTGGATGCATTTTGTGTGTTTTTTAAATATTTTTTTTACACATTAATCTAATTTGAGTTGATGACTGAGTTGACGAGTGCGGTTTGTTGACAGGCAACAACTGGCTGACCTTGTCAATACACAGACACGAGGTAATAACATGTTCGGCCTTATAGTTTTCTGTGCTGAAATCATTAGCTCTGTAGAAATAGAGTTCACTTCCTGTTTCCGGTGGCAAAGCAATGGAGGACCAACATATCCCACATCGCACCGCTTACCATCCAGAAGGCGAGGTCAGCACCGGTGCATCAACGCTGGTACCGAGAGATTGAGAAACAGCTTCTATCTCAAGGCCATCAGACTGCTAAACAGCAATCACGAACTCGGAGAGGCTGCTGCCTACATGGAGACCCGATCACTGGCCACTTTAGCAAATGGATCACTCGTCACTCTAAATAATGCCACTTTAAGGATGTTTACATATCTTACATTACTCATATCACATGTATATACTGTATTTTATACCACCTATCGCAGCTTGCCTATGTCGCTCGGTCATCGCTCATCCATATATTTATATGTATATATTATTATTCCATTAGATTTGTGTGTATTAGGTAGTTGGGGAATTGTTAGATTACTTGTTAGATATTGCTGCACTGTCGAAACTAGAAGCACAAGCATTTCGCTACACTCGCATTAACATCTCCTAACCATGTGTATGTGACCAATACAATGTGATTTTGATTTGATCTATAAACCAGACAGAAGAGCCCCCCCCCCCCTCTCTCTTCGATACCTCTGTCCCAGGAGACTTTCCTAACCAAGCTCTTGGCTACACCCCTCCCTCTCTTTCTCTCTCCCTCGTTTTCCATCTCTTGCACAATCCCTGGTGTCTCTCCCGCTCTCTCAGGGAGATCCACCTGCTTTTGCTGTCTTCTCTCTTGGCTCTCGGCTCATCACTCGCCACCTCTGGGCGCCAAGGCCGAAGTGGGTGCATTTAAATAGCAAGCGCTCTGGAGGATGAAAGGGGCTTTAGACAAAAAGCGAGGGAAGGTTTAAAAGCCGCGGGGAGAATGGAACAATGTGAAATGGATAGAGGTGGAGGTGAATACTGTCGAGAGAGCGAGAGAGAGGGGGTAAGTAGAGGGGTAAGAGAGAGAGAGAGGGTAAATTGAGAGAGGGAGAGGGTAAATTGAGAGAGGGAGAGGGTAAATTGAGAGAGGGAGAGGGTAAATTGAGAGAGGGAGAGGGTAAATTGAGAGAGGGAGAGGGTAAATTGAGAGAGGGAGAGGGTAAATTGAGAGAGGGAGAGGGTAAATTGAGAGAGGGAGAGGGTAAATTGAGAGAGGGAGAGGGTAAATTGAGAGAGAGGGTAAATTGAGAGAGAGGGTAAATTGAGAGAGAGAGAGAGAGAGGGTAAATTGAGAGAGAGAGAGAGAGAGGGTAAATTGAGAGAGAGAGAGGGTAAATTGAATTGAGAGGGTAAATTGAATTGAATTGAGAGGGTTAGTTGAGAGAGAGAGAGAGAGGGTTAGTTGAGAGAGGGTTAGTTGAGAGAGAGAGAGGGTTAGTTGAGAGAGGGTTAGTTGAGAGAGAGAGAGAGAGAGAGGGTTAGTTGAGAGAGAGGGTTAGTTGAGAGAGGGTTAGTTGAGAGAGGGTTAGTTGAGAGAGAGGGTTAGTTGAGAGAGAGAGAGAGAGAGAGGGTTGAGAGAGAGAGAGAGAGAGAGGGTTAGTTGAGAGAGAGGGTTAGTTGAGAGAGAGAGGGGGGGGGTTAGTTGAGAGAGAGAGAGAGGGTTAGTTGAGAGACAGTTGAGAGAGAGAGGGTTAGTTGAGAGAGAGGGTTAGTTGAGAGAGGGTTAGTTGAGAGAGGGTTAGTTGAGAGAGGGTTAGTTGAGAGAGGGTTAGTTGAGAGAGGGTTAGTTGAGAGAGAGAGAGGGTTAGTTGAGAGAGAGAGAGGGTTAGTTGAGAGAGAGAGAGGGTTAGTTGAGAGAGAGAGAGAGGGTTAGTTGAGAGAGAGAGAGGGTTAGTTGAGAGAGAGAGAGGGTTAGTTGAGAGAGAGAGAGGGTTAGTTGAGAGAGAGGGTTAGTTGAGAGAGAGGGTTAGTTGAGAGAGAGGGTTAGTTGAGAGAGGGTTAGTTGAGAGAGAGAGAGAGGGTTAGTTGAGAGAGAGGGTTAGTTGAGAGAGAGGCAGGCGGAGACAGGGAGGAGATTGTGAAAGGGGGAAAGACTGAATGCGGACAGAGGGAGGGGAGAACAGTGAACAGACATGGATGGACAGTGAGAGAAAGAGAAGCAGGACGAGAGTAAAGCCAGAGGACATTTAGAATGACCGGAGAGAGGTTCAGAGAGTCAACCGAGTGAGAGAGAGAGCGGTTGATTCGTTTCTGACTTTGTTTCTCACGCTGCGTGTGCCCAGCCTGTGTTCTGTGTTTCCTAACACTATCCATCTCCCCCGTCCTCACCTCCAGGTGCCTGTCGTGTGTCAACGGCTCGTTCCCTTGCCACTGGTGTAAGTACCGTCACATGTGCACCCCGAATGCCAACGACTGCTCCTTCCAGGAAGGCCTCGTCAATATGTCCGAGGTGAGTGTCACACCCCCCCCCCCCCCCCACACACACACACACACACACACACACACACACACACACACACACACACACACACACACACACACACACACACACCTTGTTAACTGACTATAGGGGATGTGGGACTGAATTCTAAACCCACAACTGTTACAGAAGACTTGCTTGAGCGTATGTCTTGGCTGTTAGCTCTTAGTGACGCAAACTTGGTACACAAGCGCATGCTCATACTCAGGTGTGTGTAAGAAGCGCACACACACACACACGCGCGCGCTTGTGCATTCTCATCCTTGCTGTTGAGCTCCTTTTGTTTATTGCCTCACCGGGTGCTGTTGGCACTGTGGCAACACCGCTTGTATACAGAACGCCAGGCGGTGTTTTCGGTTTCCTTTCCGTAGGCGGGCTGAAGGAAGGAATATGGAAATGTGGCCTTGTTCTTCGTATCCAAATGCTACATTAGCATAAAAGCTAATATCAATCGCGCGTCTCCCCGTCTTCTCAGCCGCTCGTACAGTGGAATACCAAGTGGGGACCGCCGCTGTTTGTCGAGGCGCGTACACCGTGTGTAGACCCCCGACGCATATCGACAGACACACTCTTACGCTGCGGGCTCCTTTTTCGTAGTCCTGCGTACACCATACAGTCATAACACACACCCGCTCTCTCTAAAAAAACACACACACACCCACACCCACCCTCTCTCTAAACACATCTCTTGTACGCAGTCTTATCGTGAATGTTTTCTGAATGCCAATCCACTGTCCTCCCAAGTGACTGACAGTCATGCTTTACTCTTAAGCATAATCCATCTGATTCAGCCTGAAACACACACACACACACACACACACACACACACACACACACACACACACACACACACACACACACACACACAAAGGTTGGCCTTATTTACCGACAACGCTAATTAGTTAACCTCAAATCCAATTACACACACACCCCTCGGGTTTAATCTCTCCTCCAACCGCAGCCGTTGAGCGTTAGCGCTCTCAGCGTCAGCGTGGCACCGTTCCCGTCACGTCTCACCTCTTTCCTCCAAGCGGAGCGGGGTAAAACGTTTAGCGGCGCTGCCTGTCGTTAGCATGTTAGCATCACGCCTTATCTCTCTTCTCCAAGCGCGGCGGTGTAATTTCAGAGCTGTGGCGTTAGCGTGGAAGTGCCTGCTCTGGCTCTCTGGCTAAGCGGCAACGTGGACTTGCCTTTACGCCTCGGAGAGTAAATCATGCGGATTAACGCTCCCATCTGTAAGACACGGGGTGTGCCTGGCTAGGCTAGCATGTTATGTTTGTGGTTGAGAGGAACTGAGGGGGAAAGGGCTGATAAACAGGAAAGGCCTGTGGGGATGGCGAAGAAGGGATGAAGGGAGAGGATAAGGGGGAGGAAGGGAGAGGTCTGTGGAGAGGGGATAGGAGCTTTTGAAATGTTTATTGGTGTGTATTTGTTTATATTGTTTGAATGTGTTTGGTTTGTATGTTAAGGAGTGTGTGTGTGTGAGAGGTGTTGACCGCGACGTGGATTTGGGAGACCTTGCCTGCCAGGGCGTCTGACTGTCTGTCTTTCTCTGTCTGTCTTTGTCTGTCTGTCTTACTCTCTGTCTGTGTCTCTCTGTCTCTCTCTCTCTGTCTGTTTGTGTCTCTCTGTCTCTCTCTCTCTGTCTGTTTGTGTCTCTGTCTCTCTCTCTCTCTGTCTGTTTGTGTCTCTGTCTCTCTCTCTCTCTGTCTGTTTGTGTCTCTGTCTCTCTCTCTCTGTCTGTTTGTGTCTCTGTCTCTCTGTCTGTCTCTGTGTTTCTGTCTGTCTCTTTCTCGCTCTCTCTGTCCCTTTCGTTCTGTCTGTCTGTCTCTCTCTCTCTTTCGGTCTTTCTCGCGTGCTCTCTCTCTCTCTCTCTCTCTCTCTCTTTTAGTTTTCTTTCCTCCTATACACCTTATGGCTCCCTCCCCATCTGTCAAGGGTCGGGAGGTGCTCTGGGCACAGTACCAGAGCGTGTGTGGTTGTGAGAGAGAGAGTGTGTACTATATTCAGTGTGTATGGCCTGCAGGTTAGTGTTTTTCGTCATCAATCTATTTCTGGAGGCAGCTCTGCAGAGTGATCACTAGTTAGCACAGCCACAAAGTCATAAAATGTGATTTTTAAACTGAACCTTATCCCCACTGCTAACCCTAATGCCTAGTGTTATGAACCGTCTCGTAGCCCGTAACAGAGGGAGACAACGCGGAGATTAAAAAAAATAAAAGAAACATATTCATTAAATAGAGTAAACTATAAACAGTGGTGTATGTAGTCAGTAGTGTGAGTGAGTGGATACGTGTGCTGAGAGGTGCCAAAACAAAGAAGAACACAAAGAAGCCCCAGAATGCCACAACATAAAAACAACGGTGTGTCTGCATGGAGTGAGTCTCCTTGATGTATGGGGGAAAGGTGCGTTTATCCCCGGGACACACCGGAGCACAGGTGTGTCTCATTTCGCTGACGACCCTCACTGCTCCGCCCACCGACATCCTATTAAGGAAAACAAGAGCAGAAAAAGAATTTGGCAGACAGAGTGGGAGGGCCATCGTCACACTAAACCTAACTTTAAATTAAGACCCACATTTTTTTTTTTATGTATTTTTTTCATGGTTTCTTACAATTTGGCCAATTTTGACTTTGCAGCTGTCCTATCTAAGGGGAAATTGCTCCGTTCTGCCTCCAGGACAATACCCGTGACAATCAAGGTCAACCTGCGTGTGTCGCCCATTTTAAGAATGAAACCCACATCCTCTCCCAAAATTAGCTGTGCTGATCTGGGATCAGTTTTGCCTTTTTATATCATAAGGAACCCGCTTAAATGGAGAGGGGGGGGACATGATCCTAGATCAGCACTTGTACTCTGAGACGCTTTCTGAATACAGACCAAGACCTTTATCAAAGGGAGGCCCTTGTTGGTTGTTATTGGTTGAAAGAAGCCGACTGACTAACAAAATGCTGCTGTATTTGTTTATGCGAATGAGATGCGAGACATTTGAGAGAGTCGGGGGGGGGAATGTAATGAGTGACATTTACAAATCAAATATGCATAAATCAACGTGCCACCGACAGGGCGACAAACAAAGCAGCGCGTCAGATGCGACCAGGCAGAAAATTACAAAGAGGAAGAAATAACTTTGAAAAGAGAGAGAGAGAGAGAGAGAACCGTTCACTTTGTGAGTTACTATAGTATGTTTTATCTCTCCCCCTCTCCGTCACTCTATTTCTCTCTCCCTCCTCTCTCCCTGTCTGCTCTATACATTCAAGTAACCGACATATTTGTACTGCGCCTTGGAATGTGTCGCTGCCATGATGAATATTTTAGTCCTCCTCATGAGTTCACCACCCTGTTTCTCTCCCGCTGGTCTGATACGCACGGATGGACAGAGGGGTAAATGTAGGGCTGTCCCCGACAAAAAAAAATATATAAAAAAATATATATATTTATATTGGTCTGTTCTTTGGACCAATCCATTTTTCAACATTACCTTATGTGTTTTAATAAAATCAACTATATGCTTGTCTGATGAAATAAGACTTGAGGGAGCCAGAGATCCAGATAACCAGAGGAGAAGAACCTTAACCTGACCCGACTTATCGTCCTGCCTCTCCTGCTGGCCTTCGCAGATTCTCCCGTTACTCAGCTGAAGTTGCTGGTAATAGGGATACACCAGGGGTCGACTACACCAGGGGTCGACTACACCAGGGGTCGACTACACCACTTCTCGTGGGGAGTGCGAATTTGTCTTAAAACGTCTACCGACCTGCGTGCCGGTTATGATTTTCATATGCTCATTTTTGTGGAACAGTTTCATTTCATTTCTAAGAATGTCTTTGTATCTCAAAATCACTCATGTGGTTAATCAAAATGATATCCAAATCTAAATGAAAATGATACAAATCTAACAGTAACTTCTAATGCCATTTCCAACTATGTAAAAAAAAAAAAAAAGCCTGCATAAAGCCAACAAATAAAAACATTGCAAATAAATAAATAAAATAAAAAATCCTATAAATCACATTGGCTTCGCAAGGGGCCCGTCTGCAACAAACTTGCATCATTGTATCAACTATCAACTTGGGTCCAGCCTGAAGATGGTGCTAGCAAACTTGCAACATTTTATAAAATATTCTGTGCCAGTGAGCTCAGGACAGACACAGCTGTAGGCTATTTGCCCAAGGGATAAGAAGTAATCAGGTAGGCCTATTTTTATGACGTTTCCACTGGATCAGAGCATGACAGTTGTCTCTTTTCACACAGTGGTTATCGAAAGGGAGAGAGCTGGAAAGATTTCTCAAATACATTGTGGAAATATTGTCATTCTCAATGACGTATAAACAGACCACGTTTGCTTGCTGTTTTGAGGTGAAGAAAACATTCCATTGAGAAGCTCCACAGGTCATTAGTGTCTGTTTTGAATGCGTTTGGTTTATATGTTAAGGATTTGTGTGTGTGTGTGTGTGTGTGTGTGTGTGTGTGTGTGTGTGTGTGTGTGTGTGTGTGTGTGTGTGTGTGTGTGTGTGTGTGTGTGTGTGTGTGTGTGTGTGTGTGTGTGTGTGTGTGTGTGTGTGAGAGAGAGAGAGAGGCTATTTTGGCAGTGACGTGGACTCAGAAATACTATCAGATGCCCAAATGGGAACATTTATATGCCAACATTTGCTCACAGACCAGGCAGCCTGCCGGCCTACTTCTCTCTGTAATCAGGTGCTCATTCTTACTCGACATTGACAGTAGCGTTCCGAACAAAAGACGAGGACTAAGTTGACAATATTTATTAATGGAATGAAATAAACCCGAAACAACATGTTTCTCACAAGTGTAGCAAAAGTTGTGCACTCTGCAAACAATGTGTCCACTCTGACAATGAGAACGGTAAATGACTGTACTAATAATATATCGAAACGCATTAACAGAAATAACCATAATCAAAACACTTTGTAGGTTAGAAATGATAGGAATTAGTGGTAAATGTCGGCTACTACTGGAGATATATGTAATGGGGAATTGATAGACACCAACAATCAAACACAAACAATTCACACAATGAAGTTATGAAACCAATGACTGTGCACAACTTGGCGGTAGAGCGCACATTGGAGAGAGACTTGCATTGGGCATCTCAGCCACACTCCCCTTCTTCTTGGACCCGCGGCCTCCGCAATCGATTATTTCACTGAGACAGGTGCCGTATAATTATTTTTATATATTTGCTACTGCTCAGGAAAAAAGAAAAAAAGAAAGAAGCCTGGTTCGACCAACAGCCTATCGACAAAATAATCCACCAGTCGACTAATTGGGGTCAGCCCTAGTTGAATGGGGGTCAGCCCTAGTTGAATGGGGGTCAGCCCTAGTTGAATGGGGGTCAGCCCTAGTTGAATGGGGGTCAGCCCTAGTTGAATGGGGGTCAGCCCTAGTTGAATGGGGGTCAGCCCTAGTTGAATGGGGGTCAGCCCTAGTTGAATGGGGGCCAGCCCTAGTTGAATGGGGGCCAGCCCTCCTCCTCTCCTCCGTTCTCTTCGGCTGGTCCCTCTCTTACTGGTGACGTATTGTACCGCACCCTCCCTTACCAGCGTGGAACAGGGAGAACCGTATGCTGGGGCTGCATCCCAAATGACACCCCGTTCCAATATGGTGCACTACGGGCCCTGGTCAATGCTTGTGCACTAAATGGGAGAATAGGGTGCCATTGGGGACGTAGCCGAGGACATTCTCCATACTATCTTGTTGGTGCAAGGGGGAGGGGTTTGATCCTGTAGTTGCCCATCCAAATGTAAAGGAAGGGTTATTATAGCTGGCAGTCGATATTCTGTACATCCAGACCTCCACCGAGTCCTGCCTCACCGGGTCTGTAGTGATCTTGTCAAATGTAGCTCGACTGGGTGTTATCTGAGCAAAGCACAACCGAGGCCGGGGGGGGGGGGGTGTGTGTGTAATATATCCCCTCTCTCTATACCCCCGTCCATCCTCCCAGAGGGTGTATTCACCCTCCCCTCCCCCCATCCCCATTTGACTTTCTCAACCATCATCTGTCCCCCTCCTGTTTCTCTCCTTCTACACTTTCCCTCCAATTCTCATCTCATTATTTTCTCCACTTTTTCCTCTTCCCACTCATCTCTCTTATTCTACTTCCCTGTTCATCTCTCTTATTCTTCCCACTGTACTCTCTCTCTCTCTCTCTCTCTCTCTCTCTCTCTCTCTCTCTCTCTCTCTCTCTCTCTCTCTCTCTCTCTCTCTCCCCCCCTACCCCATTCCCACCCACCCATCCCTCTCTCTCCATCAGTCCCATTCTCTCAAGCCAGAGTGGACAGTCTCAGGCTGCATTCCAAATGCCACCCTCGTGCCCTATGTAGTACGCCAGTTTTGAACCCCGTGGACCCCTTGTCAAAAGTGGGGCACTGTGACGGGAATACAGTATGTTGCCGTTTTGGGGACACCGCCTCGGTTGCTGCTGTCACCGCTCTCTCATTTATGATCATTAGAGCTGCTTTTGTTTCAGCAATAGTAAAACAGTGATTTCCAGATAGAACTCATCTCCCGCCGGCTAATTAGACCATGGATCAAAAAACGGCACCAGCAGTGAGCGTAGCATTGCCCCCGCCGTCCCCTCCTCCCATCCTCTGTCCCTTCTTCTTTCCTCTGAGATTTGTCTTCCCTTTCCGCGCCCTCCTTCGTCTTCCTCCTCTCCTCCCCTTTCCAATTGCCCGTACTTTCTCCCTCGCTCTCTTTCTCTCTCCGTTCCAACCCATCTCTCCTCTTCCCTTTTCTCCCATCCCCCGTTTTCCGGTGTTTCTCCCCCCACATTTCGCTGCCTTTCACTGAGAGGAGGAGACAGGCGCTGGCCATGTTTAATAAAATATAAACCTTGTCGAGATGAAGAGAGAGAGAGAACATCGCCTCTCCTCCACCCATTCCACAACCTCTCTCAGGGATCTCTCCTACACACACACACACACACACACACACACACACCCACACACACACACACACACACACACACACACACACACACACACACATTCACACACACACACACATTCACAATTCAGCTCCTCCAACGCTCCATGCGATAGAGGGAAACCAGAAACGGGTCAGATTGAGACCAGATGTAAGGTAGAGAGAGAGAGAGAGATAAACGAAGGAGGAGAGAAACAGAGGGAAGAAAAGAGAAACTGGCAATAACAAGCCAGAGATTACATTTTCAGAGTGACGCAATTTATTTTCCAAATGTTCTCGCAGGATTAAGAGAGGGAGAGGAGGAGGAGGGAGGGGAGGACAGAGAGAGCAAGGGAGGGAGGAAACGGAGGCGATGGGTGAAGTAACCGCCGCATCCCGAGCCAGATGGACCGTAACTCAACCGTGACCGAGCCGGCTCCTCCTTGTATAACCCTCCTCTCAGCACCGTGGTCGACAACCACATGACTCGCCGCTAACACTAGCTCTTGAGAACATTCCGGACCCTTCCTTCTAGAAATGTATGAATGGAGACTTGTGTTTCCAATTCATAATCCGATTTCCACCCCCCTTCAAATGCAATCGCAAAATATCAGGTGCTTGTCTCCCCCCCACCCCATCCTCTCTTTCCTCCCACCCTCTCTTTCCTCCCATCTCTTTTCCATTCCAATTCTATGAATCTTTAACGAGCGGATCAGTGAACCTCAAGAGCACCGACCGCTGACAACAATTGCGCAACACGAACATGCAATGCTATGCAGCATAATGTAATTCACAGCCTCTTCACTGTCACACGGCCCCTCAATAACGTTCCCACACACTCGTTTTGTTGACGTTCCCGAGAAACGGGAGCGAAAAAAAAAAAAAAATAGAGAAGTGGGATTTGGATCTGCTCCCTGAAGGATGAACGGAACAACTCTCCTCAGAGAATGGTACAGTTGCCTCGTCTATTTTTAACCGTAACGCCCCGGTGCTTATCTCTTCTTTTCTTGTACTTTTGTCACGATACAGGCTAGTGGCGCCGAAGCATCCCTTAAGTGTTGGCTTGTGCTTCTTGCTTGGAAGTAGCAGTAGCTGCGGTGCCTGGCAGAGAGACTTCAATGGCGCGACCAGAAGGTAGAGGAAGCAGGGCTCCGTAAAGCAGGCCCTAGTCCAGAGACAAAGTTGCACAAATACGCATGCGACAAATGTTCACTCAACTGTGGTCAAGGAGAAACATTCTGAACGTGTTCAACGTAGCTGCAAGCGGATGCTTGCCACGAAGGATTTAACGCGTTATTTCATTTTCTTGTCCTCAGTGAGAAATACTGGGTCCTCGACATTGACCCCCCCTCCCCCAAGCTACACCCACCTCTTTTAGCACCCTTGCCCATCCAAGGAGGACTCTGACTGTTGTACTTGAAACGTATTCGTTAAAGGGATACTTCGGGATTTTGGCAAACGCCCTTTATCTACTTGCCCAGAGTCCGATGAACTGGTGGACACCATTTTGATGAGTCTGTGTCCAACGGGAAGGAAGTTGGAGGTAGTTTTGCGAGCCAATGCTAACTAGCGTTAGCGCGACGACGAAGTGTATGGGTAGACTAAATTGAGATTTGTTCTTTTTTTGCACACACACACACACACACACACACACACACACACACACACACACACACACACACACACACACACACACACACACACACACTACCCCCCATCCCCCCCAGGCGGTGTGTGTCTGTCAGTCACAGTAGTTCCCTGTGGTTTAATTATTCATGCTGTATTAAATGTTCATTTCCACACACCCTCGAAGTTGGCCTGCCTGCCTTAATGGAGACCGCAGATGAATATTGGAAGAGAGCGGAGTCACAGACGGGGAGAGTGACGACGCGGGGGAAAAGGAGCGCTGGAGAGACTGGAGGAGAGTGAGATATAAATGGCGAGAGAAGGGAGAGAGGGGGCATGTAGAGATAGAAGAGGACACGGAGGAGGAGACCGACGGATACGGGAAGGCAGAGAGGGACAAAGATGCTGTTGAACAAGAGGCACAGAGAAAGAGACTGAAGGATATTGGTAGGATATCAATTTGTAAGTCGCTCTGGATAAGAGCGTCTGCTAAATGACTTAAATGTAAATGGTAGGCAGAGATAGAGTCCCATAGCGTGCTTTGCTATCCCGTCTTAAGTTTTCCTACCGGCTCTGTTAGGTAAAGGTTTGGAGGATGTTCTTTTTTTCGAAAGGAACCTGCGCTGATTCCGGCACTTTCCATGATTGCGCAGCCGTGCGTCATCTCTTTCCTAGATCATCACAAAGAGACAGTATCTCACATAACATGGTTAGCTTGAAGAGTAACCTCTGAAAATGAGACTTGTCTTTTGGGATTCAGGTTAGAACCATATCTGTGTCTGGACTAAATGATTTCTCGCAAGTCTTTAAGATTTTTTATTTTTTTTTGCATATGTAATGTTCTGTACAGTCACTGTTAATGCCAGTGTGCCTTGGGATATCAGGAATCCCATGAATTGAGATTGATTTTGCCCGCGTATGTCTGTACAGTATCAGCCAAGCGTGTGTATCTGTGGTGGGCAGTAATATTTGCTGTGTATATACAGTATATTTTACATATATATATATATATATATATCTATACTGTACCTCACATGAGACTCGTGATAAGACGATGCAGTTAGTCCATTTTAATGAGTTATCGGACTCCACAAAGATTATTTAGCAATGTGCACGGTCACCGTAGTTGAGTTTACAGTAATAGGCACTGAAGACATCTCTGAGAATGGAATTCTAAATACAATTATTATTTCAGGATTTTGTCAAATGAAGGATAACATTATACAAGGCAAAAGCTTCAGTTATAAAGCATGAACAAGCATTACACAGCATTATTCTAAGCATGGTCAGAGAGTGAGAGAGACAAAGAATCCATGGCTTGAGCCATGGCCCATAGCTCCTGGGAGAGAAAGAATCCACGGCTTGAGCCATGGCCCATAGCTCCTGGGAGAGAGACAAAGAATCCATGGCTTGAGCCATGGCCCATAGCTCCTGGGAGAGAGAAAGAATCCACGGCTTGAGCCATGGCCCATAGCTCCTGGGAGAGAGAGAAAGAATCCATGGCTTGAGCCATGGCCCATAGCTCCTGGGAGAGAGAGAAAGAATATACGGCTTGAGCCATGGCCCGTAGCTCCTCAGAGAGAGAGAAAGAATCCACGGCTTGAGCCATGGCCCATAGCTCCTGGGAGAGAGAGAGAAAGAATCCACGGCTTGAGCCATGGCCCATAGCTCCTGGGAGAGGGAGAGAGAGAAATAATCCACGGCTTGAGCCATGGCCCATAGCTCCTGGGAGAGGGAGAGAGAGAGTGTACTGTAGGTATCTCACCACAGCAAGTCAGGAACATAAGAGAAAGAACAATGAATCTAAGACCCTTTTTACATAAGCATCTGAGTTGTTTGGATTCAAAAACGGGGGTTGTTGAGCAATAGTATTACTGTAAAGTTAACCTCCAATCAGATATCAGACCTACATGATGTCACCTCTGCTTCTCAGAGGTGTGACAATGGGGGTTGGTAATTCCAACACAGAGGAGGAGGCTGAACTCCTAAGACAACACAGAGGAGGAGGCTGAACTCCTAAGACAACACAGAGGAGGAGGCTGAACTCCTAAGACAACACAGAGGAGGTTCTTGCATACAGTTGATAAGAATAGTCGCTTCGGGCGCTGGGCTGCTCTAAATATCCCATGAACACACAGTGATGTGTACCACTCCTTTTTGTCACCGGTAGTTTCCGCCTGTATGACAGATCATTCACACCACCTCTGTATAATTTGTGCATCACTCTCTTTTTGTCATGCTCCCTTTCACACTCTCTCTCTGCTCCACTATTTCCAGAGAGTGAGGATGAGAATTGGGAGTGGACGGAAACTCCCGAGTCCCTTTTCGTGGTTCAAAGTCCCGCTTTAAAAAAAAATGTCTTCCTCGCTGACTCGTTCCGCTCTCATCCGCTCTACTCCTGCGCTCCCCTGCACGTCGCTCGCTTATTAAGTCGTTACTCTCTCTTTCTCCTTTATTTTTTTCCTTCTCTTTCCGCCATGATCCGTCTCTCGCCTGTCGAAGGGGCGTCGTTTCGCAGCTTAATGAGAATAACTCAGCCGTTCCACCTAATAGATCCGCCAAAAAGAAGAACTACACACGTATGTGTACACGCATACACACACACACGCACACGCACACGCGCACACACACACACACACACACACACACACACACACACACACACACACACACACACACACTGTGTCGGTCGAGCCGACAGGCAGCTCTGGCATGTCTCCCCATCAGATGCGAGCCCCGTGAAGGTCAGCTTGTAGTTAAAGATGAGACCGCCTGCTGAGCTGTTTTACCACAAACGTGTCCTCTAAAAACCCCCTCGGAGTGTTGCCCTTATATTGACCCTGTTGTCTCTCTGTTGTGTCTATGTTCGCCAACTTCCCAGAGCTTTGATTCGTTGGTTAAGTTCAGAAGGCTCGTCTGTGTCCTTGTCGAATAACATATTACCTCAAGACCTAACCTCGATAGAAATATTAACGCAAAGATTAGGTGCGCACAACTCGGGTCAGGCTCGGGTGGAACAGAGGTACAGGCGATTCCATCCCCAGCTCTGATGCCACGCCTGCTATAATAGAAGCTCAACGCCTGACCGAAGACACCGGGTGATGTCGTGGGGCCAAGCTGCGAAGCATGTCAACGGCGCTCATGGGAGATCTAGACGGGCAGTCGGTGACACCATGCTCCTCGGGTCACCCCCACCCGCTGTCAGAGCCGCAACACACGCTCCCCTGTGTCAAAGCCGCAACACACTCCCCCGTGTCCCCCAACATCGTCCCCAAGTCCCGCCACTTTGATGACCTAGGTGTCACTGTCTCTTCTCCCGAAGGTTTTCAACTAATTTATTTCATTATTTAACATATTATGTTAATCTCCCCCCTTCTTATCTGTATTCCACCACATCAGAGACCTAATTAATTATGGATTGGATTGGTCTTAAAAAAAAAATGAAGCCAGTCCCCTCATTATTTATGCACAATGTTTTCGTTGCGTTATTTATTAACATCCTGTCAGTATCTCGCCTAAGAACTTATTAATTTATATACGTACACTCTCTCTCGCTTTAATCTACTCAAATCTCTTGTTGTCTCATTATATGCACTTGGCCGGTGTTAAAAAGGTGTTTTGCTCACACCTGTGAGGTGCAGATAATTCTATCCGCCGACGCTTGTTTTCCCTCCACCGTCAACATGGCGAGAGTGTGGACCTATCAGCTGAAGTGTCAGAGGGAACACACGTTGATGGGAGAGGCGAAATGTATCTCGGACGTCTGCCCGGGGTTTCATGCTTCAAACTATTGGCTGAAAATACGATTAGGCGTCTGGGAGTGAGACGGGACATTAGTCTTGTGCTGCAAGAACTGCGGCGTTTAGAATGGTCTAATGAATGAAGCGTTTGTCGTTTGAAACGGAAAGGAAGTCAACTGCGTATGCATTCAAAGCGTGATGGGCCTTGATTAAGGTCTTTCAGACATACACTCAGCGGCAGTTTATTAGGTACACTCATCTGGTACCGGGCCGGACCCCCCCCCCCCTTTTTGTCTCCAGAACAGGAATGTTTTTTTTTCTTCCACTCCTCAATTGACCAGTGTTGGGAATCGCGTTCCCACTGGACCCGCTTCTTGTTTTCAGCTGATAGGAGTGGAAAACCAGTTTGGTCGTCTGCTGCAATAGCCCATCTGTGACAAGGATCGACTAGAGTTGTGCGTTCCTGAGCTGTTGTTCTGCTCCGTTATTTGTCTGTTTGTGGCCCGCCTGTTAGCTTGCACAATTCTTGCCATTCTCTTTCGACTTCCTCAACGAGCTGTTTTCACCCACAGGACTGCCGCTGACTGGATGTTTTTTTGTTTGTCTTTCCGTTCTCGGGAAACCCTTGACACTGTTGTGCGTGGAAAGCCCTTGAGGGGTCCGTTTCTGAGATACTGGATCAGGTGTGCCTGGCACTGACGATCATACCACGCTCAAAGTCACTTAGGTCAGGCATTCAGTTACTGTTCTATTGAATGTTAGAATGGGCAAAATGAGTGACCTAAGTGACTTAGGTCACTCATTTTGCCCATTCTGGGCGAAGCCCCCAAGCCAGCAATTAGGTAAAACAAACAAGGGGGCTAGGGGGAAGGCCCCTTCATTCTGCCATAGAACAGGGATAGGGAACTTGGACGTCCTTCACCAAAAACACCACACACATACACACACGCATGTGCACACGTACGTTTGTCTGTTTTTAGCCCAATTCAATCACGCAGTGTGTTTTGAGCTTGCTTTGGACCAAGCTGTGGGTGTTTACTTTCTCCAGAATCGTTTTTCCCGGCAGCTGTGTAGGTTTGCCAGGAGGGACAGTCATTGAAAGTGGAATGAGAGTCTATTTTGGCTAAAAGAAAGTGTGTATATGTGATGATCAGAAAGTCTCATTGTCTGGCAACTGTACAATGCGATCCCCGGGGATCCGTCTTAGTGCCTTTTACTCTTAAGCTTAGGGGGTTTGTGGGAAGAGTAACGCTGAGCCAGTCTCCCTGTGGGTGGCCACCAACCTCCCTCAGACGTTTCTTATAATGCCAGCTTACCTGCGCACGTGCACACACTTCTTCCCCTAGCCTGTTTTCATGGAAACAGCACGGATGATGAACTCACAACTCGTGTAGAAACCGCTAGTTCCGTTTCAACGGTGAAAAAAAAAGAAATCTGAGCTTCAAAAGAATCCCCCGGTGAAATGTGGTTCCATTGTAGTCTGCAGTTTGTATCCCTAATGCAAGCTTTGAACTGTTTTGACACCTGTCAGAAATGTTGATAAAATAGGATGCCTCGGTCTCTCGCTCTGGTAATGCTTTGATCATGTTTTGGAGTAATGCGATAGCGGCTTCTCGAGAGAATGGGGGACAATGTTCAATGCGACGCGATTTACAGAACTCCACGACTGCCATTTGGAAATGTTACTGTAAGCAGTGCACTGGGGTTGCTGGCGTACAGTGTCGTAAGTTTGGATGCTCCGTCAGTAGTGGAACAGTAGTTGAGCAGTGTGTTAAAGTATAACTGTATCCTTTTACTGTTTGGGAAGGTGAATCGGTCACAAAGTCGAAAGACAAATGAATACAATATATGTTTTGCTATTACGTTAGCACCTAGCACGTTTTGTTAGACACTTTAATAATGTTTACATATTTTGCACTACTCATCTCATGTGTACAGTGTACTACTGTATTTTATTCTACTGTATTTTAGTCTATGCCGCTCCGACGTTAATTGTCCAAATATTTATGTATTCATTCCTTTACTTCGAATTTGTGTGTTGTTGTGAAATTGTTAGATATTACTTGTTAGACATTACTGCACTGTCGGAGCTAGAAACACAAGCATTTCGCTACACCCGCAATAACATCTGCTAAACATGTGTAGGTGACCAAATAAAATGTTATTTGATTTGATTTAGACTCAACATTGGCATTTAAATTGAATGTGAATGTAACATTGTCTCGCTGTTAAAAGTGACATAATATCAAACCACAGACCAAATATACAAATGCAGGGCTTTTTAAAATGTTATCGCCGTTGCATTTGCTGTTTGTGCTTGGAAAGTGAGAGCGCTATTTTCTCCGTTTCAGAATTCGAGACTTCAAACGTCATTAAACGACTCGATCTAGCGCCCCCACTTAAATTTCCCTCCACGTCCGAGGCTGCAGGCAATTCATTAACTGCGAGACGCGTGAAACGGAGCCGGTTGTTAGCGTGAACGGATCCATAAGTCTGACTTTGATACAGGGGGAGAGAGAAGTCAGGATGCAATTCTGCTCCCCTCTTTCTCAGTCTTTTTTCCCACATCGCTCCCTCTGCCCTGTCGTCCTACCTGCCACCATCTCCCCTCCGTCCCTCCAACCGCCAACCTCCCTGCTAGTTAATTATTGTCAGGGTGTTGTCACCAGACTGGTGTTCTCGCCATTGTAATGCCGTGCTCGTTATCAGTTCAGTGTCGGAGTGGGTTCAGACGTTGGAGGAGGCTAATAAGCTAATGTACAAACGCACCATTGTCTGGCGGGCCGGGGGAACACTGTTGCACTAATGCGCAGCAGGACCGCCTACTGTTACTGCATGGTCAGGGTTTTCTTCTGGACCAAAAAAAGGGGCTTAGGTGGTGGGTGTGGCATGGGGCGTGGCATGGGGTGCGGCAGTGTGTGAGGTCGGTCTGTCGGCGTGGCTGAGTTTAAGAGAACATTTTAGAGCGGGACGGACAGCTGGCGGCCCGCGGGGTCTCAAATAAATGTGGAGTTAGAATAGTCGAAGACACACGGTGCACTTTTAAAATGTTGTTGTGCATCAGCAGTGTTCCTCTTGTTATTTCAGTCATGGACAGTCACTTAGTTAGCCCGTGTCAGAAAAACATTTTTAGATTTGGTAAATTAGTCTAGCTAGCTATCTAAACTTGTAGTAATCATGGTCAGATTACTGACCAGGGGGCCCCCATTGATTTTGTTAGTCACTCGCACTCAGATATCATATTCAGAATTGCGAACATTTCTTTCCACCCCATGGCAAAAAGTGTAGAATTGCAGGGAATTCACTCAAGAGGAGGGAAGCCAAATTGTTTTGCTCAGAAGGTGGGGCCCCCTAACAAAATGTAAATTATGGCCCCCGAAAGACTAGGGTTGGCTCTGACTGCATGTGTGGGTATGGATGTAGGTACGCAGAGCCGTGAGCCACTGTGACCCCTCAATATGAGGTTAGATTTTTTTGTGGCACCCAACCTCATCAAAGTTGCCCATCCCTGTTTTAGAGGCACCCATCTTGGCGGTGTATATACATTTTTAAGCCAATTTTACTGCAATTCTATGTGTTTTTCAAACCTCCCTGACTGTCTAGCTTTTATTTTATTAATTGTTAGTTCTCAAAGTTTATATTATATAAAATATATAGGTCCATTATCTTTTCTATATACTTTATCTGGTTTTAGTCGTTGAAGTTTACACTGAAAGCGTTTTTTCATCCCAAAAATCTCTGTCTCTCTCTCTTTCCATCTGTATACACACAAAATAAACATATTATTTTTTTACACTGTTTTTAGACAGCGGCCCGTCCAAGGATTTCAATGGCAGAAAAATCCCTGATGTTGCTTCTCAGGCTTCCCGTCTAAGCTCACATCCACTACATCCACTGGTGCTTACATACGGAGCAGCAAGGGAAACTGCCCCTCTGTACCTTCTGGCTATGCTCAAACCCTACATCCCAACCCGAGCACTCCGTTCTGCCGCCTCTGGTCTCTTGGCTGTCCCACCCCTATTAGAGATCAGCTCCCGCTCAGCCCAGTCAAAGCCCTTCTCTGTCCTGGGAGCCAGGGAACCAGGTTCCCCCCTGATGCTAGAACAGCAGAGCCCCTGCACATCTTCCAAAAACACCTGAAACCCTACCTCTTCGAACAGTATCTTAAATAAGACATCAGTCAGTCTAACCCCCCCCCCCTTCCCAATTATCTTGTATTTTCCTACTAGCACTAACTTTACTGATAACTTCTTCATTGAGGGAAAAAAATGACTGTATCACCGAGCTACCTGAATAGAATGCAGTAACTGTAAGTCACTTTGGATAACTGTAAGTCACTTTGGATAAGAGCATCTTGACTCTTGACTCTAATGTCAATAACATACTGTAGTGAAGTTATGGGGCCAATGTGAGGTGTGTTGGTACGTTTCTCCGAGCAGCTTACAGCACACTAGCATCTCAGGCATAGATGTATAGGTGTGTATAAGGTGTGTTGGTCGTTTTCTCATCATTTGGTATGTGTTTGTCAGGCGATTTGTAAGGAACAGAGCGACATAGGTCGTTAGAATTTGTTCCGATGTCAAGGAATACCAGGCTAGTATCAACTGCTAGAAAGTTGCTCCTTTGCGTACAATTTTAGTGAAATGTTTATCTGCGTTTGTTAACTGTGTGTAGTAATAGGCTTTTGTTTAAATGACATGACGATGACTTGGAGTGAACTGCTTCGATGGCATTGGTCTAAAGAGTAGGGGCGGGTTCCTCGTTGTGCAACGCTTGTCCTATTGAGTGGGAGTTGATGATGTAAGCACTCCGCCAAAGCGTGGTATAAACAATGTCATGACTTCATGTGTTCCTTCGCACGAACACACACTTTCTCTGGACCCCCGAGGCTTTACACCCCAGTGATACAAGACAATACACGGAGTGTTACCAGATGGTCTAAGCCATCATCTCATCTCTGGTGAATGTTACAGAATCAATGGGGCTTTCTCAAACATTGTCACACTAGTTCATTACCAGACAATGGAGTCCACACAAGGACAAACTGCAGTTCATTCTCTTTTTGAAGTCTCGGGGATGCTATGATATCACAAGTATGGTGCTTTATAAGGTTGGCAGTGGTAACATGGCATGCTGTCTCTGTTGTGTAAGTCATACACATGTATGTCATTGTTTTTGAAATGTTTTATTTAACTAGGCAAATCAGTTAAGAACAAATTCTTGTAAATTCGGTTTACAGGGACGGCCTACACAGGCCAAACCCGGACGACGCTGGGCCAATTGTGCGCCGCCCTATGGGACTCCCAATCACGACTCCCAATACAGCCAGTGCACTGAGCCAACCAGGGACCGCAGTGCACTGAGATGCAGTGCCTTAGACCACTGCACCACTCGGGAGCCCGAGTGTTACAAGAGTGTTATGTAGAGCCATTATTACCGTTAAATGTACTTTGTTCCAGATCTCTTTCACTCTTTCTTTCTCATGCGACTCGTTTGAGCATCATGTCAAGTCATAAGCCGACATGACAAAGGCTACTTGACATCGCCTACGAACAACCGTTTAACCCGAACCTCTCCTTATCTCCCGCCATCTCTCCATTCCTCCTTCCCTACTCCTCCAAGACTGTCCCCAGTTCAGATAGACACATTCAGACTTGACATAACGGTTCATGAATGAAGGCGTTACTCTAATTCTCCCTCTCTCCTCCAGGACTGTCCCCAGATCAGATAAAAACATTCAGACGTGACACAACAACATGAATACCTGAATAACCTAAATCTCTCCATTCCTCTCTCCCCCAGGATTGTCCCCAGATCCTGCCCTCTACCCAGATCTATATCCCTGTGGGCGTGACCAAGCCCATCACACTGGCCGCCCGCAACCTGCCCCAGCCCCAGTCTGGCCAGAGGAACTACGAGTGCGTGTTCCACGTGCAGGGAGAGGAACACAGCGTCACCGCCCTGCGCTTCAACAGCACCAGCATCCAGTGTCAGAAGACCTCGGTGAGTGGTGGTGCACAGTTTTATTCCAGCCCAGCACTAACGCACCTGAAATACACTGAACAAAAATATGAACGCAACAATTTGAGATTTTACTCAATTTGCAGTTCATATAAGGAAATCAGTCAATTTAAATAAATGTTAAATACATTTCAATAAATAAAATTCCTAACCTATGAATTTCACATGACTGGGAATTCAGATATTCATTGGTTGGTCACAGATACCTTTAAATTAAATCAAATGTTATTGGTCACATACACATATTTAGCAGATGTTATTGCGGGTGTAGCGAAATGCTTGTTTTCCTAGCTCCAACAGTGCAGTAGTATCTAACAATTTACAACAATACACACAAATCTAAAAGTAAAAGTGTATATATATAAATATTAGGATATATTAATATTGCCTACAAAAAAAAGCTAGGCGTGTGGATCAGAGAACCAGTCATTATCTGTTGTGACCACCATTTGCCTCATGCAGTCTCCTTCACATAGAGTTGATCAGGCTGTTGATTGTGGCCGTTGGATTGTTGTCCCACTCCTCTTCAATGGTTGTGCAAAGTTTTTGGTTATTGGTGGTTACTGGAACATGCTATGTACACGTCCAGAGCATCCCAAACATGCTCAATGGGTGACATGTCTGGTGAGTATGCAGACCATGGAAGAACTGGGACATTTTCAGCTTCCAGGACTTGTATACAAATCCTTGCGACATAGGGCCGTGCATTATCATGCTGAAATATGAGGTGATGGCGGCGGATGAATGGCATCCACACGACGTGCGTGAATTTGGACATACTGCCAAATTCTCTAAACTTATGTTGGAGGCGGCTTATGGTAGAGAAATTAACATTAAATTCTCTGGCAACAGCTCTGGTGGACAGTCCTGCAGTCAGCATGTCAATTGCATGCAAAAAAATGGAGAGATCTGTGGCATTGTGTTCTGTGACAGAACTGCACATTTTAGAGTGACCTTTTATTGCCCCCAGGTGCACCTATGTAATGATCATGTTTAATCAGCTTCTTGATATGCCACACCTGTCAGGTGGATGGATTATCTTGGAAAATGATTAATGCTCACTAACAGGGATGTAAACAAATTTGTGCGCAAAATTTGTGCGATTGGAACATTGTTTTTGTAATAAACCAAATGCTTGCTGATTTGGTTTTATCTAGATGGATTTTGGTCAGCGCAATTTTTTTTCTTGCCCAGCAGGGATGCACCTGATTCAATAAATCAATGGGTTGTCGGTTAGTATTTTGACCAATGGTCATGTTTAGAGGGAGTTTGGCCGGTTTTAGGATTGTAGGAAATAACTGGCCAGAGAGCATGCTGAAGGGTGTGTTGGAAGTTGTGTGCGCGAGTGTGCATCTGTGCTCACGCGCGTAGGCCCATCTGTCAGTTGAGTAGCAAATGAGGAAGTGTGTGTGTGTGTGTGTGTGTGTGTGTGTGTGTGTGTGTGTGTGTGTGTGTGTGTGTGTGTGTGTGTGTGTGTGTGTGTGTGTGTGTGTGTGTGTGTGTGTGTGTGAGAGATAAGAAGTGACGATGCGCTTCACTGAGGCTGAAAATGTGGAGAGGAAGCCTGTCATCTTTGAACCTAGTCAAGACAGGATTGATCATGTTTACACCTCTCACACTCTCTCTACCCATCTCCTCTACCTTTCTCTCTCTCCCTGTCCATCTCTTTCACTCCCTTCAGCACTCCTCTCTTTCTCTCTCTAATAATCCACTCGCTCTCTGTTTTGTTGTCCTTCTCTACCCTCAATCACTCCCTCTTCTATTCTAACTTCCCCTTCCTCTTTTGTTTTTGTCTCATGGAGAAGTTGGAGCATAAGCAGGCTGACGTGTTCTTCGCTAGAGGGACAGGAGGTGGACGCTTGTGTCACCGACTATGACACACCAATTATAGGCTCCATGATATGACCATTATACTTTACATTTGTCTGTAGGCTTTTGGTTGTTCTGTTTGGCTCCTTCAGATCATTAGGAAGGTCTTTACCTCTCCCCTTTCCCTTTCACCCTTTCTACCTTTCTCTCTCCTCCAAAGCTGCTTGTTTCTCTCTCTCTCTCTTCATGGGACACTCGTCCTATCAACACCTCCAAGGAAGGCTGCCATATTGATTTCTGTTTGTATTAGGGGTGTCACACCTCTCTGGGTATCCTGTCAAACGGGTGCCCCCTAGACTTGAAACATCAGCCATGTCGCAGACCAAAAAAAAAACAGCACAACATCCCGGGAAAGCCTTCAAAGAATCAAACTAATTAGCTTTGAACACCTGCAAAGTGGATGTCAATGCACGCTACAGCTACACGCTGGAGATATGTAGCCGTGGGTTCACTCACTATGCTAAACATGCACACATGTAGCATGTCCAACAGGACCCAGGGCTTAGCCTTGTTGCCGTAATGATTAGCATTCAGCAATGCTAGTGTATTTGAAAGTTAGCGTAGCTCCTCCCAGCGTAGCATAAGGGCTCCAGTGCGAGGCTGTCTGTATCGACAGCTAGTCATTAGCGCGCCGCGCACCAAAACCCCCATTGTTTCTGAAGGAAGGCTAATTAGCCAGTGACAGCGCTGTCTCCAAAGAGGGCCCTTTATTGACTGTTTGTTAAATGTAGCAGCCAGCGATAATCAGCAGCAGACTCAGGCCAGGCCAAAACAGTATTTCTACACATGACAGCTGACAGGGAGATGTGCTAGTAGGCTAATTAGCGGTTAACTGTAAGCTCTCAGTGATTAGCTCTTAGCGGTTAGCTATCCGACTTGTTTTATATGCTAACCTGTAGTTTATTGGTATGATAATACCAGCGTCCATTGAAGCCTACGCTAACTCCATTGTTATGACATTGCTTTGTTGTTAAGACACATCACTTTTGTGACACGAGTTTACTGCCACTTTCTACATTACTAGGAGTGGTTGTTACTTAAAAGCAATGGAATTTGTATCATTGTCATCCAATTTTAATCAAATTCAGAAACAATTTTCACTGAAATGAAAGGAGTCATCCCAAATATTGATCTTCATTTCACCACTGTTCTTCCGATGCACATCATTCCATGTGAGCCAGTTGCTCCTTGCTCGGGCTGTGCTGCTTACTGTGCTGCTCACTGTGCTGCTTCCATGATATGAATCATGTATGATGCTGCAGTAAAAATGGAGAGCTCACGTCATCTGGTATGCTGTGGGTACACCTTGCTATGGTGAATGCGGAGTAACATGGCGAGAGGGGTAAGTGTGTGTGTGTGTGCTTGCTTGCGGAACGAGAGGATCTTGCGGGGTCCTGTTGCTCAATTTTATTTTTACCTTTAGAGTCAACACATGGATGTTAATCTTAAATTAAGCCTAATTTTAGCCCAGACTATGTTGAAATGCAGTGTTTTACTTGAGTATTCTTGTCAGCGTGTCAACTCATCTTCCACCACTCAATGGAGTGAGGAGAGCGAGAGATGAGGTGAAGGAGGGTGGGGAAAAGAGATGGGAAGAAGAGAGATTTCATTGCAGCGGCGGAAGAGAAGGATGGTTTGGAAGGTAGAAGCAAACCTGTGGCCTGTTTCCTCCATACAGCTTTCGCTCTTGTTTTGATGCGTTTGATGGATCCTTTTTGTCTTCTATTGCCTCTTAAAGGGAAAGTAGTCCAAAATTAACTGAAAGTAATCAGATTACACTACTGACTTTGGGCAATCCAAAAATTAAGTTACTGACTACCAGAGGTGCAACTTTGGTTTTAGAAGTGTGGGGGGACATAATATATATTTATATATTATTTTTTTATCCAGTCGCATAAACACTCCAAACAGCCTATCCGACTGCTCAGAGGCGTCCGCATGGTCCTAAAGCACACCGAAGCCTCGTTTTGTATCATATTCAGAATGTCCCCCCTTTCCCCAGTAAAAGTTGCGCCCCTGCTGATTACAAATGTGGACAGGTAACTATAACGTATTAGGTTTAGAAAGTAACATACCCAACCCTGGTGACAAAAATAAATGAGCTCTGTACAGGATCATTTGTGTAATAAAGAGTAGCTAAGCAGCTCCTCAATAATTGTTCATAAGCTTGATCTAATACTTTGTATGTGCAAGACTTTTGGAAGGCTATGGCAATGGGTTTCAAGACGAGAGAAGAAGAAAAAGTTCCTTCATATTTTTTCAGTAAATACTGCATAAACACAGTGACTCTCCGTTAATAGACAGAGCTGTAATATATAAGGAAAATACATGTTTTTTTAACAGATTTATACAGATCAGCTCTGCCTATTATCGGACAGTTGGTGTTTATACAGTATTTTCAGGAATTGTTTTGAAGGAACTGTCTGTAAAATAATGGAAATTGTAACAGTAATGGGTGTGCAATCAAAACCGTCTCAATATTGCGGGCCAAACAATGACCAAAAAAAGGGAAGGGAAAGTGGATACCTAGTCAGCTGCACAACTGAATGCATTCAACTGAAATGTCTTCCGCGTTTAACCCAACGCCTCTGAATCAGAGCGGTGCCTTAATCGACATCCACGTCATCGGCACCCGAGGTGCAGTTGTTGTTGGGGGTTAACTGCCTTGCTCAAGGGCAGAATGGCAGATTTTTACACATTGCCGGATCCGGGATTCGAAACCAGCCACCTTTCGGTTACTGGCCCGATGCTCTTAACCGCTGGGTTACCTGCCGCCTGTAAAAACAAACAAAAAGCAAAACACACCATACATTCCCCTGGTCTCAACTCTCACAAGGTATAGGACCTGGGGAGTGTGTCTGTTTTTCTCCTTGTTGACAGTGTCCAGGCAATCTCCTCTCATCCAGCCCGCCAGAGGGGGTCATGGGAGCCGGTAAACAAGGGGAAACACAGCCAGGCTGCTGAAGCCAGGGTCACCAGACTCAATAAGTGGCCACAGCTGGTCTCTGAGAGGGGGAGGAGAAGGCAGGAGAGGGCGGCAAGTAGCCTAGCGGGTAAAGAGCGTTGGGCCGAAATGTCGCTGGTTCTGATCCCCGAGCCGACTGTGAAAAATCGGCCGACGTGCCCTTGAGCAAGGCACTTGACCCTAATTGCTCCTGTAAGTCGCTCTGGATGAGTGTCTGCTAAATGTAAATGTAGGGGGAGAAGAGGGAAAAGGGGAGAGGACAGAAAGGAAGAATAGGAGAGGGGAAGAGAGGGGAGGAGGGGATGAAATGAGAGCGCAGGTAAAGGGGATACCTAGTCAGCTGTTCAACTGAATACATTCAACTGAAATGTGTCTTCCGCATTTAACCCAACCCTTCTGAATCGGAGAGTTGCGGAGGGCTGCCTTAATTCACATCCACGTCTTCAGTGCCCGGGGAACAGTGTGTTAACTGCCTTGCTCAGGGCAGAACAACAGATTTTGACCTTGTCCGCTCGGGGATTCGACCCAGCAACCTTTCACGCTCTTAGTGAGTTTAGTTGTTTGGTTAGTTTTGTTAGTTCGAGAGGGGAGGTGAGGGGTGGAGAGGAGAGGATTTAGCGTGTGAGAATGAAAATAAGTTTCAGTCTAACCCATGGTTTCTCTCTTGGTTCCTGTATTTTTTTTTTCTCACTCGCTTGTTTCCTCTCTCTTCCAAATTGTTTGGTGTGTCTCTCCTCCTTCCTCTCTCACTCTCCCTCCTACCCCTTCCTCCACAGGGAAAAATAAAGAGAGGGGACAGATAATATCAGTGCTGGCTTTACACCGCCACCTTCAGTCGGATGAAAGACTGGGCCACTCCATCACCCGTTTTCTCGCACTTTTCCTCCGTTAAGAAAAATGAGAAAGGGGTGGAAAGTCTGGGAGAAGATTGCACGGGAGGGAAGGAGAAATCTTGTTTGGCCTCGGATCTTCCTCTCAATTCGTGTGTGCGTGCGCACGTGCATGCGGACAGCAGCTGTTTCTAAACAAAAATTAAGAGTACTGGGAGAGCCTGATGGGTTCCAATTAAGGTGGACGATGATAAAATGATGATGAATTGCAGTCGGGCGCTGAGACACACACACCAGCCCCTCTCCCAGGACCCAGGAAAAGGATAAGAGAGGGGGAAGGTGGGCAAGAGGGGCAGACGGTTAGAAAATTGGGCTGAGGAAGCGATGGAGGAGAAGGAAGGAGGCAGGGGTGGGTAAAGAGAGTGTAGGGGAGGGAGAGTTGAGTAGAAAGCAAGAAAAGATCCAAGAAGTTTGCTCGGAGAGAGGGGGGCACACAGGAAAGGTAATTGCGATGGAGTGAGAGAGAAGTTTAGAAGAAAGGAGGAGGACACAGCTGAGGAAATGATGAGGGGAATAAGGAGGAAAGGAGACGAGAGGTCAGAGAAGTAGAGACAGAGTGTAGCTGCAGGGATAATGGTGATCACTAAACGTACATATACCACCGGTACCAGAGCAGGTCCAAAAGGCTTCTTAACAGCTTTTACCCCCAAGCCATAAGACTCCTAAACAGCTAATCAAAGGGCTACCCAGGCCCCTCTTTTATGCAGCTGCTACTCTGTTTTTTTATCTGTGCATAGTACCTTTAACTCTACCTACATGTACATATTACCACAATTACCTCGACTAACCGGTGCCCCCGCACATTGACTCTGTACCGGTATGCCCTGTATATAGCCTGGCTATTGTTATTTCACTGCTCCTGTTTAATTATTTCTTACTTTTATTTTAAATGTTTTACTTATCTATTTTTTACTTGCCACTTTTTTTTTTTCTTAACTTCTTATAGCATCGTTGGTTAAGGGCTTGTAAGTAAGCATTTCACTGTAAGGTCTATACCTGTATTCGGCGCATGTGACAAAATAAAATTGGATTTGATCTGTTCCTTTGTATCCAACTATCCCTCCCCTCTAGACGGAGGAGTGTAATACGGAGGAAAGTAGGGAGGCTTAGAGCTGAGGTCTTGCATATGCACCACACTGAAAGTGTTTGTGTGTGAAAGCACTGACCCATTAGAAAGGCACTGGATATAATGAGGAGTAACTGTACCGCTGACGGTCCTTCCTCAGAGAAGGGGGTGCCCAGTCATGTATGGTATAGCATGACACAGTATGGTTAACCGGACATGATGAACAGGGGGCCTGCCGCCGAGGTCGCTCGTTAAAACGGGATAAGGCAGGCAACTTCTTTAATTAGGGTTGTGTGTTTAGTGAGAGAGGGAGACAACAACACTGTTCAACAGCCTTACCCTCACTCCTCCTCCCCTATCCACCCCTTTCCTCCCATCAGGAATCAACCCTATTCCTCTCTCCCCTTCTCCACTCACACAGCCTGCTGCTCAGTCCAGCAGTTTCCTCTCCTCCCCCCCTCCTGTCTAAATAAGAATGAATTTGCCGATCGGCTATCAGCATATGTCAGCTTATCCACCTCCGTCCCTCCCTCTCTGCTTCCCCTCTCTGCCTCCCATCATGCCTCCCCTCTCTGCCTCCCCCCATGCCTCCCATACTCTCATCCTTAATCCCTCCCTCCAAGAAACGCCTCGTGTCAGGTTTTTATGGTGTGTTGCGTGCATGGTGTCCGTAAATCTGTGGCGAAAAGCGAGATGGGAGAAGTAGAGGAGGACAAACGGTGTAAGGAGCGGACTGACCAAGTTAGTGAGATGGGCAGCGAAAGAGTGGGTGTGTTTGACAAATTTGACAGAATTGTTTGTTGCCTGAGTTAATGGCACATAGCAGTTTGAAAAGTTATTGTTCAAAGGATCCACATTTCGGTGATACCTCAAGCTGTCTAATTTTAACATTGAACAAAAAAGAAGGCAAAGGAAGAAAAAAAAGTATTGCATAAACATTGTCTTACAGTCTGGTGACTACATACCTGCCAATTTCACCTGGCTGGTGAGGAAAAAAGAGAGGGGGTGGAGAGAGGTGGTTGGGAGTATCTGAGCACCGCACACAGGCATAGGCTAGCCTTTGGCACGTTGATATCTTTAGACTTTTGCTTTGGTGCCCCTTCAACATGACTAATTATCTGGATCTGTGTGTGACTCTTGCATGCAACCTGGACTCGGGTGTAGACGTAACATAGTAAACGTTAACTTAGCATGATCCCATTTAGTATGATATGTTACGTTTCACATGGTATGTATTAATTTGTGGATGACATCATCCATTTTGTATGATATGCTACGAATTACAAGTTATATGGTATGTTACGAATGGCAAAATTCCTACCCCCGCGTCTTCTCGTTTTGAAATGGCCAGGACTAGGCCAATATGCACGTGGGTTGGACTATACGAATATGGCTGCGGTGTTCCTGAATTTCCTCGAGCCAGCAGTTTCTTCCTTCCTCTGTGTGTTTTTAACAATAATAATTTTTAAAATGTGGTGGCTATATGATGAGATCCTAACTTGCTCTGGCCCTGTTCCAATCCTGTTATGCTAGCCAGATTAGCCCAGACAGAGTCATGTTATGAGCCGGGCCTAATTCCATACTGACTGACCCCACACTAATCCTAGGGCGGATTACCACTTGATCCTTGATTATGCCTTCATATCTGGACTGTGTGTGTCTGTCGGTCCGTGGTCGGTGTGCGTTTCTGTGCGTGCACGTCTCAGTGTGTGTGTGCTTCTGCGTGTGTGTTGGGGTTTATCGAGGTCGATACAACGCGTTCTGTGGATGTCAATTAGCCTATATTATTCTGTATGTAAAAGGTTAATCACCTTGCCAACGGCATTTTCATTGCTTTTCCATCACTTTGTTTGTCAATGAGCCACATTTTTCGTTCATCTATTTCCCAATAGAGGTTGTTTACCTTGCTTTAAAGAATTGTTTGTTGCCTGAGTTAATGGCACGTAGCAGGTTGAAAAGTTATTGTTCAAATGATCCACATTTCGGTGATACCTCAAGCTGTCTAATTTTAACATTGAACAAAAAAGAAGGCAAAGGAAGAAAAAAAAGTATTGCATAAACATTGCCTTACAGTCTGGTGACTACATACCTGCCAATTTCACCTGGCTGGTGGAGAACAGAGAGGGGGTGGAGAGAGGTGTTTGGGAGTATCTGAGCACCGCACACAGGCATAGGCTAGCCTTTGGCACGTTGATATCTTTAGACTTTTGCTTTGGTGCCCCTTCAACATGACTAATTATCTGGATCTGTGTGTGACTCTTGCATGCAACCTGGACTCGGGTGTAGACGTAACATAGTAAACGTTAATTTAGGATGATCCCATTTAGTATGATATGTTACGTTTCACATGGTATGTACTAATTTGTGGATGACATCATCCATTTTGTATGATATGCTACGAATTACAAGTTATATGGTATGTTACAAATGGCAATCCGTAAAATATGTTAAGAATTTGCAATACGTATGATATGTTACGAATTATAATTTGTTGTGGTTTACGTTAGCTAGGTGGCTAATGCTAACTTTAGCTATGGTGGCTAACGTTAGCTATGGGTAAGGTTAGGATTATGTTAAAGGGTTAGGGGAAGGGTTAGCGAGCATGTTAAGTAGTTGCAAAGTAGCTCAAAAGTAGTAAGAAGTTGCAAAGTTGCTAATTAGCTCAAATTGCCCGTGATGAGATTCGAATGTGCAAACCTTTGGGTTGCTAGATGTTCGCATTCATCCACCCCGACCAACCACCCTCCTTTCGTTGTTCCCTTAAGTAACCTTCTGTCTTATGTTGTTATCATCTGCGTTTTTCAGCCGAGGAGCTGTTCAGCTACTGTATCTAGTAGGTCTGGCACAATTACCGTATAACCAACGTTTATGAATGACGACCGTCATGAAAATATAATAGCCTTCATACGACGCGGCAGCCGGGAATTCCTGTGGTTGTCAGTTTCTGCAGTAACATGGACTCTTAACAACGTGATGAAACTTTATTGATCCTTGCTGAAACAAGCAATCAAATCAGATTTTATTGGTCCCGTAGCGAACAAGTCTTTGGTTGCCTAGACAATGCCCCCACCCTGCAGAGGCAGCAGCAGCACACAGAAATGGAATGAATAAAACGGGCTTGGAACCTCTTAACCCTGGCTATTTCACTGGCAAACTCATGGGCACACTCGCAATGCCTGCCTGGTATTGTGATGCAATGTCCATGGTAATGTTCATTCAAATGATGTTAACTGATGTGGCTCTTGCAATGGAATGTAGTTTTTGTTATGTCAGTTGAGTTTAATCCACAAATCACAGCACAGATTGACGGGTACACGTCCTGCTTTTACTTCCTGCTTTTGCTCCTATGGGTACACACGCAATGGCCGCCAGTGCACCCATTATGCCATCATAGACTTGAAATGGGGACGCCCGTTCTATTCCTACTATTTCTATGGCAGCACATGCAGTCAGGAGCTGAGGAGAGGACAAAATGTGCGTCTTTAACAATATATTTGTTGTGTGGTAACCAAACGGTTATTACGGTAACCGCGTCATTTGTATTGTATTTATTATGGATCCCCATGCCAAGGCAGCAGCTACTCTTTCTGGGGTCCAGCAACATTAAGGCAGTTTTATACAATAAAAACAAAACATGACATTACATTTCACAACAGATTTGGCTGGCTAATAACCGGCATCCAACATTCCATGACAATCACAGCACCTAGTATCTAGGCTACTACTGTATCTCTTATCCCTCTTCTACTTTTTTTATTTTATTTTATTGAATATTAAAGCATACAATCTCTACCTGCAGTGAAGCCGCTCAACATTTACAGTACTTTCAGTCAGTCTAACAGACGTCCGTCCAGAGCGACCCACCGAAGCAACCAGGGTCAACTCCCTGCCCAAGGGCACGCTGACAGATCTCCACACAAAGTCAAAACGGGGACCCGAACCAGCGACCTATTGGCCACCGGCCCAAGCTCCCAACCGCCAGGCCGTCAACCCTCTAAGACCCCCCCCCCCCCCCCCCACACACACACAGTTCCCCGACAGCTGCTCCTCAACCATCCGAGATTTGAATCTATCCGATCTAATATAATCCCCAGATTGCGAGTTGAAGATATGTCCTTTTAAGATTATTAGTATATTAGTAATTGACTGACCAGGTCTCTCCAGATCTCCCAACAATGCTATCTAGGGTCAATTTTAGATTCATGTTGTGCTCTTTCAGCCATTCCTGAGCCTGAGACCAGAAACAGGCTACCTGAGGGCAATACCAGAACAAATGGTCTATTGATTCTGTATCCTCACAACAGAATCTGCAAAGCTGCGATGATTGTATGACCCAAATATTCAACATTGTGTTGATAGCAAGAATTCTGTACAGTAATTTAGTCTGTAATCTTGCGTCGTTTTATATATCAACTCATGCCATGAAATCGTTACATCAGAAATCTCTTCCCAGCTATTTTGCAATCTGTATGGCACAGCTGTCAACATCCTGGTCCTCAAATGAAACTGGTATACTTTCCTATTTATGCTCTTTTTGTTCCTCTGACAGTTTTGATCCTTTATATTTGGCAGACAGACCAGTTTGCTACCTCATTCCGCTGCCACCTGCCTATTCCATTTTTGGGGTAACGCTGTAATCATTTGGTTGTAATCTTATATTGAGCAAACCTTCCTGTACAATTCCGATGACTCCATAAAAGACATAACTCTACCATTCCAATTTACGAAATAATTTGAAAACAAATACCCTTTTCAAACATCGTTTCCATAAACAAAGGTATTTTATCAACCAGCACATTTCAGTTCAACCATAATATTTGTTGTATAATTTGTTCTCTATTTTCAGGGGATGAAATTGGAATTGTAACCAGCTGTGCAATGCTTGTTTGAAAGAGAGACCTTGAAAAAGGTTTCATTTAGAATTAATCAAAAATGAGACATGGCAATCTGCACAAAGGGAAAAAGGCAATTTTTAAACATTGGATGAGCTTTTCTTAGTCATTTACTTGAGAACCATTTAAGGTTCACGTAAAACTTGTGAGTAAGTGAAGCTTTTAGAGAGGTTTAGTGCTTTTCTATTTAATCATCTCAACCCACCCAGTTCATATTCATTATATAGATAGGCTCGCTTTATCTTCTCTGGTTTAGCATCCCAGATAAAGTGAAAATATTTTTCCATCATATGATTTGAAAAACAGATCATCAGGAGTAGGCAGCGCCATAAGTAAGTGAGTAAACTGACTAAGGAGTTAATCACTGCAATTTTCCCATACATATATTTACCTCTCCATGGTTGCAGGATATTGTCTATTTTTACTAGTTTTCTATTGAAATTCTTTGTGGAGAGCTCATTATATTTATTTTGTGATATGAATACCAAATATGTCTACTGTACTTCACCATCAGCCCATCTTATAGGTAAACTGCAGGGTAACGTAAAAGTAGTATTTTTTTAAGGATGTAATATGTACACTTATCATAACTTTTTGGGGACTAAAACCTAATTATCTATCTTTCCTTCCTTGAGCTATATCACTTGTCAGAGCAAGAGGGGGGAAAAGTGTCTCTCTTTCTCACCATCTCAGTCCCTCTCTCTCTCTCTCCTTTAGCTTCATTAAACGTTCCCAGGGTAGTTTATTTGTTTACTTCCCCGTGTCTCTGGGGAGAGCGGTTTTAGGCACGCTGTTAATTTGTGCTGCTCCGTTTGTTTTGTTTTGAACATCTTATGCAACAGGAACATTTAGTGAAAGAGGAACATCTCAGGCTCCGGCTAATAAATATGAGATAAACCCAAGCCAATTGGTATCCTGTAAACAGGAATGAATGTTTTTTTTTCTCCCCGCCATAGCATATGGGCTAAGTAAGTTTGTCAGCGGTTTTGTGCAGAACTGCATGTCGGTGAGAGAGATACATTTGACACGTGTCTGACCGCACCTGGCGACCTCTAGAACTTTTGTGCTCTGGCCACGTTGTGTTAGCAGAATATACCTATGTGAATAAACCGTGTGTGTGTGTACTAATTAAGAATAATCATCATCTGGTGGGTGCTTATATCTGCCCTATTTCACACATGTACAAGTGTGTGTTAATACGCGTGTGTGAATTGGAAATGTGTTTTTTTCTTTTCGTTACCCACTCTCGCTTCGGAGGGGCGGTGTGTGTGTGTGTGTCTGTGTCTGGCCCTTTGAGGATAGGAGATATTAAACTTTAATCAGGCGTTGGTGTACACATGGAGAGGGAGGTATGGATGATGCCTAACCTCTCTGCCCCACACACACCATGCCACCCCACTGTGAATAAATATTAATGTCTGTAGTGTATCAGGGGAGTCTCGTCTGTTGTGTACGTCTCTGCTGGAACAACAGGCCTCTACATCCCCTCTCAACAGTAAGTACCTGTGTGGGGACAAAACCCAAACCACCCCAGTGGCCAAAAGTGTGTGCTTGTGCGTGCAAGTCATACCATGTTCTGATTGGTTGTTCAGGAAGACGATGGGGAGACCCCATTGGCTCTAAAGGCCATGACCGTTAGGGTCAAAGTTTCAGGTTGAGAGAAATCAACCGTTCTCTAGGGACATGTTAGCTAGTCTCTTCCTTTTTGTCTTCTCTCCATCTTAGAACCAATTACACTATAGGGCAGCGACGTGTGGGGTGCGCTTACAAAACAAGAATTTGACAAATTGGACAAACACCCAATTGAACCCTGAATGCGGAATTGTGTAAGAACATCCTCAGGGCACAGAGAGAAATTCCAAACAACGCAGGTAGAGCAGAATTAGGCCAATTTCCTCGTCTGAGTAATATCCATTAAAGAGCCACCAAATGTTATTTTCATTTTTAAAACAAGTGACCACCACTCATCTCATTACAATTCCTCAACTGCCAAGAGGTGACCATAGAGAAGAGTCCCCTCAACCAGCGGCTCAATTCACTAAACATTACCAACCCAACAAAGCATCAGGACAGTACTCAGAAAATCTGGCCCATCCAAATTGTCACAAAGCAAACATACAAATTTATCGCCTATTGGAAAGACAGACAAAAAATCTAAGTAAACCAATGCTATTTGGCTCTAAACAGACAGTAAGTACATGGTGGCAGACTATTTGACCACTGTGACTGATAGAAAACTGAGGAAAACACTGACTCGGTACAGACTCAGTGAGCACAGTCTGGTCATGGAGACCGGTCGACTCAGGCAAACCTGGCTGCCCAGAGAGAACTGGCTGTGCTCACTCTGCCCCCGGGGAGAGGTAGAGGCAGAGCTGCATTTCCTATTACACTGTGACAAATACTCAGACCTAAGAGAATCTTTCTTTAGAGTACAGAAAATCTGAAGAAGAAGCTCATATTTATTGGATGAAAAGCCAAAATGTGCAGTTTTGACAGCCAAATATGTGTCCTCCTGCCACAACAGAAGGGACGGTCAGTGAAAAGTGCAATGTAATGTCAATATTTACCATTTTGTTTGAACATGACTGAAAAGCCACATGGCAGACTTGCCTACTACTGCTTTTAATTTATTATTATTATCATTAATGTTGTTAATCACAATACATTTTCCACTACTACTATTATTATTATTGTTGTTACAAGTGCACCTTGATAATGAGTGAGATGCTAATTTCGCTTACCTCTCAGCCTGGCTCCTCTCTTTTTTTACCTTCTTCTTTTCTCACACTATCAATATCTCTCTCTCACACTTTCCATCTTGCGCAAAATAGCCTCCGTCTGTGTCTGTCCGGAGCTCAGGGTGCAGGAAACCAATGTACAATGTTTCAAGATTGTTAGCACAAGCTTTGGGCTGGACCAAGTTGATGGTTGATACAATGTTTCAAGTTCCTTGCAGACAAGCCATGTGTAGCCAGTGTGATTCATTTCTATCAGGATATTTTTTCGACCTGCAGGCTGCAATCTTTTTATTTGTTGGCTTTATGTGGGTTATTTTTTACATAGTTGGCAATAGAAGCCACTTTTAGATTTGTCTAATTTTCATTTAGAGTTAGATATAATTTGTATTAAAACCACTTCACATTTTTTTTTTTTTTTTTTAAAGTCTTCGTAACTGGCACGCAGGTCGGTAGACATGGTAAGATAAATTGGCACTCCAAATGGAAAAGTTTGCCGACCCCTGGTGTAGCCTATTAGTGGCAACTTTATCACTGAAAAGTTGGATTAAAGTTGCATTGATGTTCAATGGTGAGCCTTGCAGTAACCCTGAGTAAAGTGAGCCAATAAATATATAATGGCTACTAAATAAATAGTCCTTTAAGTTCAGTCTAAAAGCATGACTTTTATTTTCAAAATTCTGTCTGAATATTCATTAGTTGTAGGAGGCTGTGTAGACGGAATGAAAATCATCCAATCACCATGCGGCGAATGAATGAACCAATCACGTACCATGACATTGCTGTGTGCTGGACTCCTTATCTACTGAATGCACATTGCTGTGTCTCCTTTTTTCTTTCTTTTTTACTGTTTCCAACGGCATATTATGTGAAATGTTGGGACCACAATGTCGAAACAGGGGTGCCGAAAGACGATCTAAACAGAGTACCACACTCACATATAGCTGACAGTGGCAGATCACCCTTAACGTGGTCAGATACCTACGGGATGCATCCGGGTTTTCAGGGGAAATGGAGAGAGAGAGAGCCTGCGACCTGAAGGCAAAGCTCCATCTTATCTCCACGTTTACTTGATTCATTAAACAGTGCATAAGAGAAGGTACCCCACAGTTTTTTTTTTCTTCTTCTCTCTCTCTTGTCAGGACCAGAAAGGGAAAAACCGCTGCTCAGGCGTTTCATTTATGCCCACTACGTTAGGTTAGTGTCACATAGCTGGATCGTCGTCGTAGGTAGTCGTTAGAGATTTAGACGCGTACCGTCTGTTGCGCAGGGCCTGTATTCACAAAGCATCTGAGTACTAGTGGAGATCTAGGATCAGTGCTTGAGTGAATTCTGTTGAACAAGAGATCCTGTTAATCGTGGACAATAATATTAAGAACTTAATTGATTAATAAGAATTCATCCTGGGACTTGTTCTTGGAATTACACAATCAGCAGCTATGTAACCCTATCCTATTAGGGTAATTGTCTTCACTGAGAGAAACAAGAGAAGGCCAAGTGTACTTAGTGTTAGTCCATTTTGTGCTCATGACTCAAATGAGCCATGAGCGTTAAAACAATGTAAATAAAACATAAAGAAAAGATATTAGTTTACTAACTGTTAAAAAAAATAAAAAAAATAATTCACTTTTCAGTCAATCAAAACCCAAATAATCTGAACAGAAATCAACAGTTCAAACTTTATTGTCCCAAAGGGGAAACTTGGTTTCAGGCAGGAGTAACATGATACAAATACACACCATAAACTCTCAGCAACAACAATGTCTTTCAGTGAACTTTAGGGACACTGCAACAACATTACAGTAATATGAGTCTAACTGTGTCGTTGCTGTATTTGTGTCGTTGCAGTATAACTACGAAGGTAACGACATCAGCGACCTGCCCGTGGACCTATCGGTGGTGTGGAATGGCAACTTTGTCATCGACAACCCCTACAACATCCAAGGTAAGCACTAGACTTTGGCTCAGCTGGGTAACACAGTCTTGTGGCACGCCCGAGACCCTGATGTGGATGTCAAATGCAAGCACTGTCTTGTTATATCAAATCAAATGTTATTCGTCGCATACTGTACACATATTTAGCAGATGTTATTGCACGTGTAGCAAAATGCTTGTGTTCACCACTCCATCAGTGCAGTGGTATCTAACAATTCACAACAATATACACAAGTCTAAAAGTAAAAGAATGGAACTAAGAACTATATAAATATTAGGAGTGGCATTTACTAGAATACAGTATATACAGTGCTTTCGGAAAGTATTCAGACCCCTTGACTTTTTCCACATTTTGTTATGTTGTATTTTTCCTCATCAATCTACACACAATACCCCATAATGACAAAGCAAAACCAGGTTTTTAGATTTCTTTTCAAATGTATTAGGAAAAAAAGAAGGGAAATATCACATTTACATAAGTATTCAGACCCTTTACTCAGTACTTTGTTAAAGCAACTTTGGCAGCGATTGCAGCCTCAAGTCTTTTTGGGCATGACGCTACAAGCTTGGCACACCTGTATTCCGGGAGTTTCAACCATTCTTCTCTGCAGATCCTCTCGAGCTCTGTCAGGTTGGATGGGGAGTGTTGCAGCACAGCTATGTTCGATCAGGTTCAAGTCCGGGCTCTGGCTGGGCCACTCAAGGACATTCAGAGACTTGTCCCGAAGCCACTCCTGCATTGTCTTGGATAATCTTGTTTCTCGTTGTCTAAGAGTCTTTAGGTGCCTTTCAGAAAACTTCAAGCGGTCTGTCATGTGCATTTTACTGAGGAATGGCTTCCGTCTGACCACTCTACCATAAAGGCCTGATTGGTGGAGTGCTGCAGAAATGGTTGTTCTTCTGGAAGGTTCTCTCAACTCCACAGAGGAACTCTGGAGCTCTGTCAGAGTGACCATCGGGTTCTTGGTCACCTCCCTGACCAAGGCCCTTCTCCCCTGATTGCTCAGTTTGTCCGGGTGGCCAGCACTAGGAAGAGTCTTGGTGGTTCCAAACTTCTTCCATTTAAGAGTGATGGAGGCCATTGTGTTCTTGGGAACCTTCAATGCTGCAGAAATGTTTTTGGTAAAGTTCCCCAGATCTGTGCCTCAACACAATCCTGTCTCGGGGCTCTACGGATAATTCCTTCGACCTCATGGCTTGTTTTTTTTCTCTGACATGCACTGTCAACTTTGGGACCTAATATAGACAGGTGTGTGCCTTTCCAAATCATGTCCAATCAATTGAATTTACCACAGGTGGACTCCAATCAAGTTGTAGAAACATCTCAAGGATGATGAATGGAAACAATGCACCTGAGCTCAATTTCGAGTCTCATAGCAAAGAGTCTGAATACTTACATAAATGTTTAAATTTTTTCATAATGGTGCTCAAATTGAAGGGGGAAAAAAACAGTTTTCGCTATGTTATTATGGAGTATTGTGTGTAGAATGATGACGAACAAAATGTATTTAATCCATTTTAGAATAAGGCTGTAACTTAACCAAATGTGGAAAAGGGGAAGGGCGTCTGAATGCTTCCTGAATGCACTGTACATATAGCAATGTATGCGTAACAGAGGAGGTTCGGTGAACCACACTCCTATCATGAGTAAACCTGTGTGACTTGTGTTAGCTCCCTGCGGTCATGTCTTAGGCTTTAGCTCAGAAGGGTAACACAGTTCTGTGGTACTCCAGAAAAGTTCTGAAATGTCTGCCACCCACTGTCGCCACTTGTACGACGCCCTGTGGGAGCTTCTCCAAGTGGATGGCCACAGTCATGGCAGTAGCATGGAGATTTCGTTTTATGTAAGCTACCGCTGCACGTTAAATCATTCATAGAGTGACCAAAAGGGCTAGTTGCAAGCCAAGTCGGGAAGTTATATACATGCTCTGACACGCTATAAGGTTCAAATATATACTCTCTCAAATAGCTCAGTAAGTTTCTGCCATGCTAAAATGCAACTCTGTGGATGGCAAATGTGTGGCTGGCAAGGGTGTGTTGCATGTGTTAGGGATGTGGGGAAACGACCATACATCCCGTGTGTGTTATTTAGAAAGACACAGAAATGCACGCACACATGTTATGAGCGCACACCCATAGCCTCAAAACTGGACACAGTCACTTCACACTCACCTTTCTGTGACGTCGGTTACTTAGGCGTGGGGTGGGTGGTTCGGTGTGGGCGGGTGTCTCGACGTGTGCCTGCCTTCGTGTGCGTGTATGTGGCTTCGCATGTGTGTGTTTAGCATCCGCCGTTCCACAAACAGGGCCCTGTGGATCGTGATTAAACACACACACACCAACTAGGGAGTAGAACCCCCCCCCCCCCCCCCCAGAAAATAAGTGATGTCTTCCGTGGATAAATTGTGTACGCCCAGCGTTTTGCTGTTGTTGTCACCACGGCAGTGGGGGGTTGTAAAGCAGGGGCTCCTGCTGCGATGTGAGATGGAAGATAACATCACGTTTAGGGAATTGTTCACTAAAGCCTCTACAGCCAAACCCCAACAACAATCCAGATTCAGACACAATGTACCACAATGAGAAGTGTAGCTTTGTACTTTGTCTGAACAGCGAGTACAATGTATCTCAGTGTCAATGATGGGTGAGTGTTTGAGGTGGTGAAAGGTAGGCAGTGACAGATTGGGAGGGAGACAAGTATGGGTGCAGGGTTTTTCTCCAACCAAGCAACACACCTGATTGTCTGAATCAATTCAGTTTTTCAATCACAGTTAAATTAGGTGTGTTGCTCATGTGGTGTGTGTCTCCCTCATCCTCATTTTAACGAAGATAACCATATAACGATGCTCCCTCTCTTAACCCCCGATATGTAAATGTAATTAAATCACTCATTTAGTATAATTTAATTGGCCCAGGGTTACTTTCAAGTTAAAGCATGACCAATGGGATTTGAGAGGCTGAAAATGTTCCTCCGTCGAATTCTTGCGGCCATTTGAAGTACCGCTTTGCTTCATTGCGTATTTAAAAAAATGGAGCCGTGTAATATTGTTGAAGATTTTTGATTTTTAGAGGTGACATGTGAGACATACTTTGCAAGACTAAATTGTGACCTATGTCGGACAGGGTTGGTGTCATTTCAGGCTTTCGGATGCTAACTAAACATGTTCTCTCACCCCTTCCCCCACTTCCTCCTCTCTCTCCCCCTCCTCCCTCCAGCCCACCTGTATAAGTGCCCTGCCCTGAGGGACAGCTGTGGGATGTGTCTGAAGGCTGACCCCAGGTTTGAATGTGGCTGGTGCGTCCAGGAGAAGAAGTGTTCCCTGAGGCAGGAATGTGCCCCCCTGGAGAGCAGCTGGATGCATGCCACCACGGGCAACAGTCGCTGTGCCCACCCCAAGATCATAAAGGTACGGGTGGCAAGGGGAGGGTGGTACTAGGGTGGGCAGCGAACAGCATCCATATAAGGAAATCCTTCAACTCAGGGGGAATAATACGGCATCCATATTAGGACATCCTCAGACATTTAAGTTAAGTGTGCAAGGAATTGGAGTCAAGTTTCAATGTGAGGTTAGGTATTTGCATCACATGGCATAACGGGTATAATAGGGGATAGAGGACACAGTCGGAGAGGTAGCTTGCCCACACAGAGACTGTTGAGTCTTACAGATGGGCAGGACAGAGGAGGCAGTCTACGGGACGTCACTGAGCACCGAGACGACTGATGAAGGGAGGAGTGTGTGTGTGTGTGTGTGTGTGTGTGTGAGAGAGTGGCGTGACTTTACCAGCTGTTGCAGTGGGTAGCCATAGCGGTGGTCCTCGTCTGGCCGTGGCCCAGGTCACTGTCCCAACAGTGTAGCACTGTGTCTGTCTCACACACACACACACACACACACACACACACACACACACACACACACACACACACACACACACACACACATGAGATGGGGAGTCTACTGTTTTTCACAAATGAAATGCATTCCCCTTTTTTCCATTTGTTTTCCACTACCACCACCTTGAAAAATGTGTATGCTTCTTAACTGCGGAGGGAAAGGATCACGTATCCCCTCAGTTTCTGAATGCTTAAAGGAGAATTTCACTATTTAGGAACCTAATCTGTATTTTTTTGTGTAAATGCCATGTTATAGAAAGGTCCACACACTTTTCTTTTGCAAATTTAATTGGTTTTGAGAAACTTACCCCCAGCAGCGATTGACTTCCTGGTCCTCATTCTGGAGCTCCAGGGCATCCAAAAATCATGTACAAAGACAACAACAACAACAACAACAAAAAAATGCGTCCTTTTACAAATGGCACTCAGTATCGTGATGTAGGTCTTAAGATGCCGTACACGTGAAATTGTGTCATTCCCGAACTTCATCTGCAACGTTATAATCCATTTTGTCGAACTCAAGCGACAACTGCCTGCGTGTGCATATTGGCGTGCCTGCGTGTACTTTCTCATTCCAGCCTGGCTGATCTTGTGGTTGAGTGACTGGCAACGTAACTTAGCTACAGGTCACCACGAGATACCAGAACAACTTGAGTGAGTAAATAAAGTGTTTCCTTTATTTCGACAGTTACCTGTAGCGCACAGTGACGAGAGGAAATGGGAATGAGGAACTACACGCACGCACACCAATATCACTCGAATTCCACAAAATGGATTAGAACGTTGCGGATAAAGTTCGGAATGACACAACCATGTGTACAGCATCTAAAGACCTGCATCACGATACTGAGTGCTTTGCTGTTTGTAAAAGGATGTATTTGGGTGTTTTAGGAGCCTTTTGTTAATTTACATCAAAAAATATAGAGTAGGTTCCTAAGTAGGGAAGTTCTCCTTTAATGGAGATATTGGGATAATTGGGGCACTGGCACACAGATAAATCCATTAGCTAATGCTCCCTCTCTCACCCGCGCTTCACTTATCTCTTTAAAACAAGCGCACAAGAGGTGTGTGGGGGGGGGGGGGGTAAAGCTTGGCCTGAGGGGAAGATGTTGGTAGCACAAACAGCACACAGTGGAAAAAGCAGTGGTACAGTACAAGAGCTTCAAAAAGAGAGGTGGGAGAAGAGGGTTTGGAAGGCAAGAAAGACGAGTGAATAGAGAAGATAGACAGAGGAGGAAGAAAGAGAGACTCGACAGCGAGACACAAAAAGGACCGAAATAACCAACGGCCCACCAGGCATTGTTGCAACGCTGCCTTGACACTGCCGTGTTATTTTCCTCTGACATGAACATTACAGGAACGTTCGACAGTGGACAGATGACGAACTGAAAGAGTCTCATTCTTCCTTGAAGAACACATCCCTCTTACGCTAGAAAGAGCATTTCATCTTCCACCCAAATTGAATATTACCCTGCTTCTCAACGTCCCTACTCTCAAATCCCTCCTTCCCTAAACTTGGACTCGTTCTCTGTGCTCTGTTATTTCTTTTCTCTCTCGCTCGCTCTCTCGCTCGCGCTAATCTAAGTACGCTAGCCACTTTGTGGCCCTTTTATTAGCTAGCGGATTAGCTCCTAATTTCATTTGGGCAAGTGTTCGACTGGGATTCAAGGCATGGGGATCGAGAGGCGTTTTGTGCAAATTTCTCGCTGTTAACTCTAAATTTAGTTTGACACGGTACAATAGTGAGCGGTAGGGTACCACATTGTTAGCCTGTTATAATGCTAGTACTTCGCTAAGTGCATTAGCCACTGTGTGGCCCTTTATGACCTAGTGGATTAGCCAGTAATTTCATTGGGACGACTGGGATTGAGAGGCATTTAATTATATTTCTCCCTGTGAACTTGCTCAGTTTGACATTGTACAATAGTGAGTGGTAGAATCCACATTGTTAGCCTGTCAAAGTGAGGTTGACGGTGTCCTAATATGGACACCGTAATGCTTTAATATTGCTAGTGGTAGTTGCATTAGTCTCGCTCTCTCTCTCGCTTGCATGTAGAGTGGGGCACACTGAAAGGCCATTTCACCATAATTATAAGTAATTTACCCCCTATGCCTGCTGTGGCCCTCTATCTCTCCCTCCCTTCCCTCCTTCATCATGTCTCTTTCCCTCCCTCTCCTTCTCCTCCCTCTCTTGCTCTCTCTCACTTTACTATCAAATTGACTTATAAGAATTGTGTTAATTTTCCTGATGTTTTCATGCGTTTCTCCCATGAGGGAGAAAGATGAACTGATCTTGCATTCACAAACAAAAACAACCGGCTCCCCTGTGACTTGTCCCCACAAATATCAACAAATACACACACGCACTCACACTAACGCGTAAACACAGCCACCCGTAACCTAACACGCACACACGTCATTTATGCAGCAATGAACTGTCATAGGGTTGGCCTTGCCTCCTTCTTGGCCCTCTATCATCCATCATCTCCCCAGCAGTTCTCATAGGGTTTGTGGAGCAGGATTAAGACCACCCCTCGGAAACCAATTAAGTGTGTGTGTGTGTGTGTGTGTTCTTTCTCTGTTGGAACTGCTCATTGTAAAAGGCAACTCATTTCTTTGCTCCCCCGCCCTCCCCTATGTATTGTTAAGCTGCAATATTGGCTATTGCTGGACATTGTGTGTTAAGCTCTCTCATTCTCCATTTCTCTCTCCTGTAATTATCTCTCTCTCTCTCTCGCTCTCTCTCGCTCTCTCTCGCTCTCTCTCGCTCTCTCTCGCTCTCTCTCGCTCTCTCTCGCTCTCTCTCGCTCTCTCTCGCTCTCTCTCGCTCGCTCTCTCTCGCTCTCTCTCGCTCGCTCTCTCTCGCTCGCTCTCTCGCTCGCTCTCGCTCTCGCTCTCTCTATTGACCTAGCCACAGCGATTTACCATTGTTACAACACTAAACACACCACCACAGCAGTATTATAGCACTCAATGAATACCACATCCACAGCTGTGTGACAAAGGACCTTTCTTCCACTGTCATTTTGATCTTCAAAACAACATTATTCATGTTTGTGATATATTTTATTAAAGTGTACTAGTTCTGAGTACAAGGGTATATTTATTATCCAGTTTTTCACCCCAACAGTAATTCTACTGTGCAATGTTGACTACAGCTAGTGTTTCCTCAGTGAAATGGACAATGATTGATTTGCGAAACACCTATATAATGGATGTATAACGGTAGCTTCATAGTGACCCTGTAGGCTTGTTTCTAGAACGTTCTATCTCTGTCTGTTACTGGGATTAAGTCCAGTTCGTATGACCAGGTCCATCATATTCTTCCTATGTTTCAGAACATCTATTATTGCTTCATGTGAAATATGCATGATGTGTTCCAGGTATGAATTCATACATACAGTAGCAAGAAAAAGTGTGAACCCTTTGGAAATACTTGGATTTCTGCATAATTTGGTCATGAAATTTGATCAGAGCTTCATCTCGGTCACAACAATAGACAAACAAAAGTCTGCTTAAACTAATAACACACAACAAATTATACGTTTTCATGTCTTTGTTGAACACACCATGTAAACATTCACAGTGCAGGGTGGAAAAAGTATGTGAACCCTTAGATTTAATAACAGGTTGACCCTCCTTTGGCAGCAATAACCTCAACCAAACGTTTTCTGTAGTTGCGGATCAGACCTGCACAACAGTCTGGAGAAATTTTGGACCATTTCTCTTTACAAAACTGTTTCAGTTCAGCAATATTATCGGGATGTCTGGTGTGAACTGCTCTCTTGAGGTCATGCCACAGCATCTCAATCGGGTTGAGGTCAGGACTCTGACTGGGCCACTCAAGAAGGCATATTTTCTTCTTTGTTGTGCTGTGTTTTGGGTCGTGGTCCTGTTGCATCACCCAACTTCTGTTGAGCTTCAATTGGTGGACAGACAGCCTAACATTCTCCTGCAAAATGTCTTGATAAACTTGGGAATTCATTTTTCCGTCGATGATAGCAAGCTGTCCAGGCCCTGAGGCAGCAAAGCAGCCCCAAACCATGATGCTCCCTCCACCATACTTTACAGTTGGGATGAGGTTTTGATGTTGGTGTGCTGTGCCTTTTTTTCTCCACACATAGTGTTGTGTGTTCCTTCCAAACAACTCAACTGTAGTTTCATCTGTCCACAGAATATTTTGCCAGTAGCGCTGTGGAACATCCTGATGTACTTTTGCAAACTTCAGACGTGCAGCAATGTTTTTTTTGGGACAGCAGTGGCTTCTTCCGTGGTGTCTTCCTATGAACAACATTCTTGTTTAGTGTTTTACGTATCGTAGACTCATCAACAGAGATTTAAGCATGTTCCAGAGATTTCTGTAAGTCTTCAGCTGTCACTCTATGATTCTTCTTAACCTGATTGAGCATTCTGCGCTGTGCTCTTGCAGTCATCTTTGCAGGACGGCCTCTCCTAGGGAGAGTTGCAACAGTGCTGAACTTTCTCCATTTATAGATAATATTCTTACCATGGATTGATGAACGTCAAGGCTTTTAGAAATACGTTTGTAACCCTTTCCAGCTTTATGCAAGTCAACAATTCGTAATCTTAGGTCTTCTGAGATCTCTTTTGTTCGAGGCATGGTTCACATCAGGCAATGCTTCTTGTGAATAGCAAACTCAAATTTAGTGAGTTTTTTCATAGGGCAAGGCAGCTCTTACCGACATCTCCAATCTCGTCTCATTGATTGGACTCCAGGTTAGCTGACCCCTGACTCCAATTAGCTTTTGGAGAGGTCATCAGCCTAGGGGTTCACATACTTTTCCCAACCTACACTGGGAATGTTTAAATGATGTATTCAATATAGACAAGGCAAATACAATAATATGTGTGTTATTAGTTGAAGCACACTGTGTTTGTCCATTGTTGTGACTTAGATGAAGATCAGATCAAATTCGATGACCAATCTATGCAGAAACCCAGGTGATTCCGAAGGGTTCACATTCTTTTTCTTGCTGCTGTAAACTCACACGACTGAATGTCCAGTGATGTCCAAGTCTTTATGGCTCAAATGCTTCAATATGACCATCTGAGACCTAATTGTCCCGACTAGATGTGTGCTGTTCACGTGACGTGCACACACACGTTCAGATCCTCTGCGCTTCCTCTTCGTCTGCCAACGAAACCCAGAGGCCATTTCCAGGCCCCCTCTCCATCGGAGTAGATTCTCTCCCAGTTGTAGATGTTCCCTTTCAGTTGGGTGATAAGGGCTCTGCCTGCTCCACTGTATTCATCTTAGATTCAGCTCTCTCCTCTCAGACTTACCAGATGCTATCTCCAGACCAGATCCGCTGCACACAGTGACGACAATAGGCCACACACACAGAGAGCGCGGGCGGCGCAGTCAAAACGCTCTCTCGTTTTCTTTATCGAAGTCTTTTTTTTCTTTCTTTCGCTATTCTTTCTTATTCTCTCTCTCTCTCGCTTTTGAATTTCCTCTCTTCTCTTCGCTCTCTCGCTGGATTGATTGATACGTTCTGTGCAAAGAATCAGCCAGGTGTAACGTTCAGTGTTGTCCTTTGTCCGTTTGATAGTACATGTGACACGCACCCGCTTTGTTTGATAATGCACCACATGCAACGGTCGTTACAAACTGCTCTCTGCTATTTGGCAGTTTTTGTACGGCGTCCGTGTCATATTTACAGTTTTTAAACCGCTCTGCTTCGGTTGTGCCATGTTAGCAGGTCCCCTGGAAGGTCCCCTGCTGTAATGTTACAGTATGCCATTGCTAGCCTCTAGCATGTCCCTTGAAAGTGAACAAAAATACAGACATGTATTCAGTTCCTATAGATGAACGTTACTAAACAGTAGATGGACGGAGAGAGAAAGAGCGAGAAATGGAGAGACGCACACATAGACACACACAGATACCGAGAGACGGAGGGAGAGAGAGGGTCACAGCGGTCCGAGGCGAGAATACTCGTAGTTACGCAGCGATGGCATTGTTTGTGTTCAGTCAATGTGCCCTGCTGTGCTCCAATTAGGGGTAGGGCCTGTGTGTGTGTTCTTGCACATTTGCATGTGTGAATGTCTGTGCATGTGTGTGGATATGTGTGTGTGAGAGAGAGAGAGAGACACTGATGCCTGTGAGAGTGCTTACCTCACATGTGTATAACCTTCCATGCACACACACACACTCACACACCAAATATGTCCGGCCGGGGGTCAAAATGTCACCTCAGAGACCAGCAGTTGTAGGGGGGTTGAGCGAATAACCATGAATAACCGGGGAGAGGGGAGTCAGACAAATGGAAGTCGCCCCCCAGCGCTGATGTAATTAGCGCAGGTCTTAATCATGCTAGTGATGAACGATAGAGACAGGGCCGCTGTCTGTATGGGGCAAGATGAATGGTCCACTGATTGGTACAGGGCAGCTGTGGGCAGCCATTACTGTGAGTACCTCTAAAGCACCCTCAGGGTCATTCACTACAGAAAAAGGGTCATAACTTGAACTCTTTCTAATAGCATTTAGTAGATTAATAGTGAGGCTGAGTTGGGGAGAGAGAGAGAGATGCCAACTGGTGTTTTGACAAAGGAGTCGGATGGGTGAAGAAACACCGCAGTAAACCGCTAACGCAACCTTTTGAAAATGTCATTTTTCCGGACACTAAGCTGTGTTCAAGATCACTTGTGGAAGCTGCAAATAGTCAGCGGACCGGACATGAACTTGTGCTTCAGTTCCCCCCCCCCCCCCCCCGTCCAGGTCCTGTACCACATTTGTGGTCAAAATGTAACGCTGCACCCCGTGGAAACGTTAGATGTACGCTACTAGCCTCTCTCGGCAGACATTCACGTAGCTTGAAGACTTCTCTGAGATTTGTCTGGCGAACAAGAATATAGGCTACTCGAACGGACATTCCAGTTCACAATACCATTTCAACCTGAATTGACTGTACCTATGAGGGTGCAGTCAAAGTGTCATGGTCAGAGGGCCTTTCCTTGGTCTAGTAATAATATTTCTTTTTCAAACGACCCTAATATCTGTCCTCTCTCCAGTTGTCTCCAGAGACGGGTCCCAGACAGGGTGGAACCATGCTGACCATCACGGGGGAGAACCTGGGTCTGCAGTTCAAGGACATCCAGACGGGGGTCCGCATCGGCAAGGTGGCCTGCACCCCCGTGGAGGCCGAGTACATAAGCGCTGAACAGTGAGCAACTTTTAATTTCGCTCTCTCTTCCTCACTCCTTTTCTTTCTCTCTCTCTCTCTCTCTCTTTTTTTTTTTTAAACTGTGGCCTCTGTCCTCTGTTTTGATGCTATACTTTTTCTCTCTCACCTGGTCTATGTCTATCCCTCCCTTCCCTGTTAGCCCTATTTTTTTGTTATATATTTATCTCTCTCCTGGTCTGTCTATCCCTCCCTCCCTTCCCCTTCCTCCCCTGTTAGCCCCATTTTATAGTTATATATTTATCTCTCTTCCTCTGTCCACACGTGCTCCAGTCTCTCCCTCTCCCGTTCCTCCTCTTTTAACCCATTGTTTGCGTTCTCTTACTTCCTGGTCTCCTAGGAGACTTGACGGACTCCCTTCCATCCCCAGAGAGATACAGAGCTCGCACAAACACCCTTTTCGTCCGTTTTCAATTCCTGTCGACGTCATAGACTCACACTGACTCGTAGTGTGAGTGTTTGACGCTGACATTAAGGACCTGATTTGTTTAGAGACAAAGGTGACAAAAGGAAAGCTGCATCTCCCCAACCACCACATAGGCCATCAACAAGTCAATATATTGCTTGTGTCACTGTCATGGGTTAATGTCACCTCCACAATCACCTCCAAGCGCGGGGGGCTAACGCTTAACCCCCGTTACAATTAAGGCGCGTTGCTTGATGACAAGGACGGTGGTGACGGCGGTGGTCCACACACCGAAGTTGTCAGGGTAATTAAAAGGGATGTTCTGCACTTGGAGCGACTCTGGGGGGGCGACTGGGCGTGTCATCTCCGTAACCCTGTCAGAGTCGTAATGGCGGAGGTGTTAGGGTGGGGAGGTGGGTTACGGCAATGAGCATCAGAGGTTAAGAGTTAAATGGTGTGCACGGTGTGGAGATTGGAGGAAGGTCGTAGTGGAATAAGGTCTGGTCAAGCTCAGCCCACACACACACACAGGTCACATACAGTTGAAGTCGGAAGTTTACATACATTTAGGTGCATGACACAAGTCATTTTTCCAACAATTGTTTACAAACAGATGATTTAACTTATAATTCACTGTATCACAATTCCAGTGTGTCAGACATTTACATACACTAAGTTGACTGTGCATTTAAACAGCTTAGATAATTCCAGAAAATGATGTCATAGCTTTAGAAGCTTCTGATAGGCTAATTGACATAATTTGAGTCAATTAGAGGTGTATCTGTGGATGTATTTCAAGGCCTACCTTCAAACTCAGTGCCTCTTTGCTAGACATCATGGGAAAATCAAATGAAATCAGCCAAGACCTCAGAAAAACAATTGTAGACCTCCACAAGTCTGGTTCATCATTGGGAGTAATTTCCAAACGCCTAAAGGTACCATGTTCATCTGTACAAACAATAGTACGCAAGTATAAACACCATGGGACCACGCAGCCGTCATGCCGCTCAGGAAGGAGACGCGTTCTGTCTCCTAGAGATGAACGTACTTTAGTGCAAAAAGTACAAATCAATCCCAGAACAACAGCAAAGGACCTTGTGAAGATGCTGGAGGAAACAGGTAGAAAGTATCTATATCCACAGTAAAACGAGTCCTATATGGACATAACCTGAAAGGCCACTCCGCAAGGAAGAAGCCACTGCTCCAACACCGCCATTTAAAAAAAAGCCAGACTACGGTATGCAACTGCACATTGGGGACAAAGATCATACTTTTTGGAGAAATGTCCTCTGGTCTGATGAAACAACAATAGAGCTGTTTAGCCATAATGGCCATTGTTATGTTTGGAGGGGGGAGGGGGAGGTTTGCAAGCCGAAGAACACCATCCCAACCGTGAAATACGATGGTGGCAGCATCATGTTGTGGGGGTGCTTTGCTGCAGGGGGACTGGTGCACTTAAAAAAATAGATAGCTTCATGAGGGAGGAAAATTATGTGGATATATTGAAGCAACATCTCATGACATCAGTCAGGAAGTTAAAGCTTGGTCGCAAATGGGTCTTCGAAATGGACAATGACCCCATGCATACTTCCAAAGTTGTGGCAAAATGGCTTAAGGACAACAAAGTCAAGGTATTGTAGTGGCCATCACAAAGCCCTGACCTCAATCTATAGAAGATTTGTGGGCAGAACTGAAAAAGCGTGTGTGATTAAGGAGGCCTACAAACCTGACTCAGTTACACCAGCTCTTGTCAGGAGGAATGGGCCAAAATTCACCCAATTTATTGTGGGAAGCTTGTGGAAGGCTACCCAAAACGTTTGACCCAAGTTAAACAATGTAAAGGCAATGCTACCAAATACTAATTGAGTGTATGTAAACTTCTGACCCACTGGGAATGTGATGAAAGAAATAAAAGCTGAAATAAATCATTCTCTGTACTATTATTCTGACATTTTACATTCTTAAAATAAAGTGGTGATCCTAACTGACCTAAAACGGGGAATATTTACTAGGATTAAATATCAGGAATTGTGAAAAACTGAGTTTAAATGTATTTGGCTAAGGTGTATGTACATTTTCGACTTCAACTGTACATCATAGATGGACAGACAGACAGACAGACAGACAGACAGACAGACAGACAGACAGACAGACAGACAGACAGACAGACAGACAGACAGACAGACAGACAGACAGACAGACATGTGCGTGCAGACAGACAGACAGACAGACAGACATGTGCGTGCAGACAGACAGACAGACATGTGCGTGCAGACAGACAGACAGACATGTGCGTGCAGACAGACAGACAGACAGACAGACAGACAGACAGACAGACAGACAGACAGACATGTGCGTGCAGACAGACAGACAGACATGTGCGTGCAGACAGACAGACAGACATGTGCGTGCAGACATGTGCACACATGCAAAATGAAGTACACACATATACCAACAAAGCTGTACATCTCATCAAGCTTCTTAAGCTCTCTCTCTTTTATTTTCTTCCACTTTGACTGCTTAATAGTCCCCTTATCTTCACTGTAATGATTCCAGTGAGAATGTTAATTATCTGCTAAAAAGTCTCCTCGCTGTAATCATTGTCCTTCCCTGCGTGAGACCAAACAAATAAACAATTGCATCGGAATGCGGACGTCATCGCTGCAGCGATGGAGAGCGGTTGCCGTGGCCACCTGCAGCGAGGACAAAAGCAGCAGAGTTAATAACTCATCGCAGGCGGAGGGAGGGAGGGGGGGGGGGGGGACAGCAACGAGATGGGAAGGATACAAGCTCGTTCAATTAATCACCACCCTCCCCCCACTTAAACCCAGTTCTCTCTCTCTCTCTCTCTCTCTCTCTCTCTCTCTCTCTCTCTCTCTCTCTCTCTCTCTCTCTCTCTCTCTCTCTCGTTCTATTTGGCTAATTAACAGTCTGGAGTGTCTGAGGCGGGTGAAACATGAGGTCTAGGGCTACGTGTGTGTGTGTGCACAATCCGTTGTGTGTGTGTGTGCGTGCGCAGATTACTGACATGTGCCCATGTCTGTGTGTGTGTGTGTGTTCTCGCCTGCGGTGCCCATCCTCCTCAGACGCTCGTCCTCTGCCTCAATCATTTCTAAAATGGATTTTCATTTGGCCAGCCGCCGCCCAAGGCCAAACACAAGGCTTATGGGGTTATAATATCCTCTAATACCGTCGTACAGACACAAAATGGAGCCTCTCTCTCCTATCATACCTCTCCAGGTACAAGTGGATGTCATCACCATCACACACTGTATCCCGGCTATGGATATGGGCAAGGCCATTGCTGTGCTCTGTGGCATGGTTACCCTTGGACTAATGCTGTGGATAGGTCAATGGTTATGATGATCATATTTGTAGTGTCACTCACCAACTCTCTCTCTCTCTCCCTCGCTCTCTTTCTCGCTCTCTCGCTCTCTTTCTCTCTCTCTCGCTTTCTCCCTCTCTTTCTCGCTCTCGCTCTCTTTCTCGCTCTCTTTCTCTCTCTCGCTCTCTCTCTCGCTTTCTCGCTCTCTCTCTCGCTCTCTCTCTCGCTCTCTTTCTCGCTCTCTTTCTCTCTCTCGCTCTCTCTCTCGCTTTCTCGCTCTCTCTCTCTCTTGCTCTCTCTCTCTCTCTCTCTCGCTCTCTTTTTTACTCTCTCTCGCTCTCTCAGGATCGTGTGTAAGCTGGCTGACGCGACAGGTTACCGAGTGCAAGAGGCTCATGTGGAAGTGTGTGTGAGGGACTGCACACACGCCGACTACAAAGCCATCTCACCCAAGGCCTTCACTTTTGTGGTAAGCCCCAATCATACCTGTGCTCAATTGTCCTTCTGTAATGTTGTGTCCCTTCATCATTGGGGAAAAAAACAGTTGATCCCAGAACAAATGAATTCCTGACACGTGTTGATGTGTTCCTCTTCCCCAGTCTCCCTACTTCACGCGTGTGCAGCCCTCCAAAGGCCCCCTCTCGGGGGGCACCCGCATCACCATCGAGGGGAGCCACCTCAATGCAGGCAGCGCTGTGGCGATCAAGATCGGCCTACACCCCTGTCGCTTCGAGAGGTGAGCTCTCTGACAACCCTGTAACAATGACTGTTGTGTGTAAGGCTGCATTGCTAACTATATTGGTTTATTTGATGTTATGGCAAGGAAGAACCAGAATTGTGGATGCGAATGACCGCCCACCATTTGTGATGGAAATGGCTTGTTACTGGTATGACTTCATTTGTGTTGGGAATGACTTCCTCTGTTACGGGGATGACCGACCTCTGTGTGTATGGATTTTACTTATTTGCTTTCCATTGACGACAAATGATCTGGAATTAGGGTTGAAAAATGCTCTACGTGAATCACGTTTCCCTTTTGTGCTATACGTTACGGACTGGGTAAGTTCTCCAACACTCTACCGGAGAAGCTAGAAAGGTGAGAAGGCACGACACGGAGATGTCTGTTCTCCTGTAGCGAGTGCTCTCTGTCTCCATAATCTTTCATGATGAAACACGCGCTCTAACTCGCACGTACAGTACCAGTCAAAAGTTTGAACACACCTACTCATTGCAGGGTTTTTCTTTATTTTCACTATTTTCTGCATTGTAGAATAATAGTGAAGGCATCAAATATTATTTAAGATTTTAGATTCTTCAAAATAGACAGCTTTGCACTCTCTTGGCATTCTCTTTTGGCAATGCTTTTCCAACAGTCTTGAAGGAGTTCCCACATATGCTGAGCACTTGTTGGCGGCTTTTCCTTCACTATGCGGTCCAACTCATCCCAAACCATCTTAATTGGGTTGAGGTCAGGTGATTGTGGAGTCCAGGTCATCTGATGCAGCACTCCATCACTCTCATTCTTGGTCAAATAGCCCTTACACAGCCTGGAGGTGTGTTGGGTCATTGTCCTGTTGAAAAACAGAATGATAGTCCCACTAAGCGCAGATGGGATCGTGATTCGCTGCAGAATGCTGTGGTAGCCATGCTGGTTATGTGTTCCTTGAATTCTAAATAAATCTCTGACAGTGTCACCAGAAAAGCACCCCCACACCTCCTCCATGCTTCACGGTGGGAACCACACATTCAGAGATCATCCGTTCACCTACTCTGCGTCTGACAAAGACACAACAGTTGGATCCGAGTCTGTTGGACTCAACAGACCAAAGGACAAATTTCCACTGGTCAATTGTCCATTGCTCGTTTTTCTTGACTCAAGCAAGTCTCTTCTTCTTATTGGTGATCTTTGGTAGTGGTTTCTTTGCAGCAATTCGACCATAAAAGCCTGATTCACGCAGTCTCCTCTGAACAGTTGATTTTGAGACATGTCTGTTACTTGAACTCTGTGAAGCATTTATTTGGCCTGCAATTTCTGAGGCTGGTAACTCTAATGAACATCCTCTGCAGCAGAGGTAACTCTGAGTCTTCCATTCCTGTGGCGGTCCTCATGAAAGCCAGTAATCATAGCACTTGATGGTTTTTGTGACTGCACTTGAAGACACTTTCAAAGTTCTTGAAATGTTTTGTGTTGACTTACCTTCATGTCTTAAAGTAATGATGGACTGTCATTTCTCTTTGCTTGTTTGAGCTGTTCTTGCCATAATATGGACTTGGTCTTTTACCAAATAGGGCTATCTTCTGTATACCACCCCTACCTTGTCACAACACAACTGACTGGCTCAAATGCATTAAGAAGGGAAAAAATGCCACAAATAAACTTTTAACAAGGCACACCTGTTAATTGAAATGCATTCCAGGTGACTACCTCACAAAGCTGGTTGAGAGAATACCAAGAGTGTGCAAAGCTGTCATCAAGGAAAGGGGTGGCTACTTCGAATAATTTTTTGTTTACTACATGATTTCATATGTGTTATTTCATAGTTTTGATGTCTTCACTATTATTCTACAATGTAGAAAATAGTAAAAATAAAGAAAAACCCTTGAATTTGTAGGTGTGTCCAAACTTGACTGGTACTGTATATATACACTCACACACACGCGCACACACAGCGAACTCGCAGCGTACCGTGCACTCATCTAAAGCCTCAAATGAACATGTGTTAGCAGATGGCGGGAACATCTCACAGAAGAACGAGTGCCTCGTTAACACCTCTCGAAGAAGAGGGTTTGGGAATTTCTCTGAAATGTCGAAAGCGAACTGAATCAGAGGAGAACATGGGAGAAGACAAACGTTCCTCACCCAGGATATACCCATACATTTATCTTGCAACGCAGACTGTAGTTTTCCGGACCAATTAGCTTTAGACGTAATTGTGCACAAGGCTCTATCAACATGATTGGTGGGTGGTATATAGACAGCCGTATGTGACATGGTTTGTACAAGAGGCATATATGCATGCAGCAATGGCATCTGTTGATATCGGGGGAAACATGTTGAGCTAAAACCTTGACTGGTTCTGGAAAGAAAGCTGCTGTCTTTGATATAGTATTGGAATTACGAAAAATAGTATGATCTAAATTGATGGCAATATCGATAATATACTGTATGAAAGGCTACATATTGAGCTGTTTTGGTCTAGTCATATGGGGCTCATCTCAATAGTCTAAAGGTCCCTTCATCTCTCCTCACCTTCATTTGCGTTGATCTGAAAACACAGGATAGGTGAATTCAAGGTGATGGATTCCCACTGGAGGTTTGATGCCACCTTGTCTAGTTTATAGCAGTGCAGATGAAGGCGAGGAGAGGAAGCCACTCTAGACTATTGAGATGCAAACCTCGCACAGCACACACAAAGCATTGTTCTTTCAGACCCACTCTAGCTTAGCAACATTCTATGTCTCTAAAGTAATGGACTTGGAAAGCGTTTTCTCTTTTTCGCGCGTCACGTCCAAACGTTTTGTCTTTCATCTCCAAGTTCAACGCGGCCACTTTAATCAAAGCCTATTTACCCGAGTCATTCAGCCACTTATCTCCCTCTGAAAACAATTTCCTCCCCTTCTTTCTCTCTCCCTTTCTTTCTCTCTCACTCTCTTTCCCCATTCTTTTGAACCGGCTGACAACAACCTTGTCAAAATATGTACGGCATACCGCGGGTGTCGCCGGCGAGTGTTGTGGATGCGGTTGCCCGGGCAACGTAGTGGTGCAAGCGGAATATGGAAAAGGCGCTTTACTTTTTTCCTTCCCTTCTTCCCCGTGTACACCTTTCAGCGGAGGCCTGGAAGATGGGGCGTTTTAAATTGCTTCTTACGAGACAGCAGGGATGTGCTCGCGGAAAAGCATCCTTGCATATTTTCCCTTCCACTTAGTTCCCCCTCAGCTGCTGTCGTCTCGCTAGTATTTTTTCCCTCTTTCCTCTCAATGTCTTGTCCATAACAGATGGGATTTGTGTGTATGAAATAGTCGTCGTGTAGGATAGTTAAGTGTGTGCGCTCATCACACACACGCATGCACACACCGTGTGTATGCACACGCGCCATACATGTGCATCGATTCACACGCATTCTACAGAATCTTGCAAACATATATACACACACACACAACACACATACATGCATGCTAATATGTACACTCGCAGGAACACTCACATTATGCAGATGTTCAAACACGGCAGGCTTCTGCTGTCTGCTTTGCCAACACAAAAACATTTCATCAGAGGAGATGGAAGTAGAGTGCAAAGTTTGTCCAACTAACCCGAACCGCAAAACTTTCCTAACACAGCACAGCTGGCTAGGTGTCTGAGAGGGTTGCATCATCTAGGGATGACCGGCGTTCTCTGGGCCTCTGCCACTCCAGATCAGTCAGGGAGACAGAGAGCAGCGAGAGCAGGTCTTTGAAGCCAGAGCTCTGTGAAAGTCTGTCTGACGAAACCCCCGTCTGAAAAGCTGAAAGCACTTGGGCTCTCTGCACTCTGCGTGTGTGTGTGTGTGTGTGTGTGTGTGTGTGTGTGTGTGTGTGTGTGTGTGTGTGTGTGTGTGTGTGTGTGTGTGTGTGTGTGTGTGTGTGTGTGATATACTCTTCCCTTCATGTCAAATACACACATCACCCGGTGACATACGATACTTTATTGTCCATTGTTTTTATTTATTTAATTTAACCTTTATTTTACTAGGCAAGTCAGATAAGAACAGATTCTTATTTACAATGACGGCCTATGTTCCTTCTTCATGTAACGCACTCCTTCTGCCCTTCCAGGCGGAGTGCCAGGGAGATAGTGTGTGTGACGCCGGCGGGTCTGACTCCCGGCGGTACCCCCGTCATGGTGGACATCAACTCAGCTGAGCTCAGGAACCCAGAGGTCAAGTTCAACTACACCGAGGACCCCACCATCCTCAAGATCGAACCTGACTGGACTATTGCAAGGTGAGTGGGAACCGGTTGGAACTGGAACTGGGCCTGTATCGACAAAGCATCTGAGACTGATGCTGATCTAGGATCTGTCTATATGATCATTATGATCTTAGATGCAACGCTGATCCTAGATCAGCACTCCTACTCAGTGGACACAGGCCCTGGTCTAAAACTGGTTGGGACTAGTCTTAACCGGTCTTAACAGATTGCTTTAGATCTTTTTGATGGACAGTTTTATTTTAGTTATATTTGGAGATCTGAGAGGATTGGATAGGTGTAAGGCAAGTAATGTGGCACTAGCGCCCTCTTGCAACTATATTGCTTAGACCTATCCAGTCGTCTCAGATTTTCCACAAGTGCACAGCGGGTAGGGGTTGATTTGGGATTGGGCATTAGTCTTAGCACTGAGCCAAGTATGCTGTAGGCACACTTCAGTTTCACACACAGTGTGGAGTGATATCAAACACGCAGGCGCTGGTATTTTTTTACCACACTATTTCCCCCCTGAAAATGGATACAACAGCAAATCTTTGCTGAAAAGGGACTCGAAAGCCGCTGGTAGTTTGTGTTGCAGTCGACGCAAAGACTGTATAAATATTGTCTGACTTATTCAAATGAGACAATGTAGTGAGCCAGTTTGCCACAGGAATATTTATGAACAAACACAAGCTGTGTACAGAGCAGGAAGTGGATTCCAATGCAAAACGGGCTTGAAAGAATGACCTAGAAAAACTGAGTTGGTGTTCATTGCTCAGGCAGGCAGGCAGATAGCACACTTGATGCTCCCTAAATAGTAATGTGGCTTTCTATCAACTCAAACAGTCTAATTGACTGAAGTAATATCTTTCTGGAACACCTTCTATAGGTCACCTGTCTTGTAATGCATTATAAAGACATTATATGGTATTTATTATAAGGGACATTTCCACACTTTTCAACTCGAAACTCAATTATTTTTAAAGTGACCCCTGATGTCATCATAAGAGGTCCTTTTCCTTGTATATATCTTTGACTACATGTAGAAAATTTCAATTTTCACACATTTAGAAGCTGGTAGGGTGCTGCTGGACATAATAGATATGTGATAAAAAGTGGTCAAGTGCCCCCTTATTATGCATTTATAGTCTCTTATAAGGACCCATAGAAGATTGAAAAGCAAGTTCAATGGAGAGTGGATCCAGGTGAGGAAACAATGAGCAACTAATTGATAAACCTAAAATGGCTACCCTGGAGAAGTATGCACAAAGTATTTAAGTGCTTCCATTCAGCCACCGGATGATTGGCAGGTGCATTTCAAGGGCACCCAAACAGACATGATGCCGTCAGACCGAGAAATGTCCGCCAGTCGCCAGGGGGAACGGGACAAACCACTACGGAGACATCACGAGGGGATAGTAGAGGTGAAAATAGGCGAAGCGTTTTTTAAATCTCCGTAGGGGCGGAGAGACGATCGGCAGACTCGACACATGGCCGAGGTGGCGAGCGGTCTCATTTGGAACGGAGGTGTGAAATGAAGGAGTGGAGATGTAGAAAGAAGGATGAAAAGGTGTTAGTGTCGCTAGCGTTAGCCTCAGGAGGGAACATGGCATCACTGGCTCGCTCGTTATTTGGTGTTTTTCTCACCGCTCCATGACGTGTGTACGTCGCAAAAGCAAATATGTCGCCGCATCCTCTCCCGGCAACCTTTTTCACACGCCCGCAACAAACAACAACGGTGGTTCCGACACACGTTCACCACACAACGTTGGTTCAACATACCGAGGGTCGACACAACTCACTTGTTACTGTTCAGCTTGTGCTGGCACACTGACAGTCTCCCTGTGCTAACCTCACAGTGACGAAACAGCACAGCGGAGATGTCACATAGGAATGGGTTTCACAACGTCACCTGGAATCAGTACACTTTGCAATCAATAGTAGTCAACTCCTACCTAGTGCCACTCTTAGTTACCCCACACCATCTTGCCGCCTCTTGAGTGGTGTTCTATCGACCCCTTTGTCTGTAACAAGTATTTGCTTTAGTGTCTTTACACAGATGAGCAGGTGGGCCTAGGGCAGGTTAGCTTGCATGCTTACTGATTCAAACTTGTCACATTGCGTCATGTCACTCTGGTTTAGGGAGGTCAGCCTCCTGTGGTTGAGAGGGGGTGTCTGGTGGGGACGTGACTCTTGCCCATGTTACCCTTGTCCTTATGAGTAATTGTCCGGTGAATTGAAAAAGTCAAATGGTGAAAAGTTCAGAGAGCCAGCAATTCCACAGTCTGGGTTAGGGCTGGGCGATATCGAATTGATGCAATATTCTAAATGCCTGTGTCGCAGAATCAAGTTGTTTTCTTTTTTCTTTTTTTATGAGCGTTTATGTCCGCTTGTTCTCATGTGATCCTTTTTGGTCTCGTTCGCTTCTTCTGCGCTGTGCCTCTTCCCATTTACACCAGAGATCGGTATATAATGATGAGATGCTCATGTCTCTGCCTTAACAATGGGAGTCGTTGTCCCAGAGGCGACAAGCTTAGGTTCAAAATAAGCGCATAGAAATGCATTGGGCTTATTTTGGACAGATTTTGGCAAGAGCGCTCCTCTTTCTCCAAAACACATCTCCCGACCACTTACAACAACAAAGGTGAGAGATCACTTCTTCCTCTCTGACAAACGGTTTAAACTCGCTATTTGAATTTGAGGTTTGGTCCAACAGAATCGGTCACATGCATACCAAAACACATGGAGACATCATTTTACTGTAATAGAGGAGAAGATAACCTTTCGAACCATACCCTGTTTGTGTCTGAACTCCTCAAATTTCGAGCAGAGCAGACACTACCAAAACGGATGTCGCGATGAACGTTCATTCTGGAAAATGAATGCTCAGTTTGTCGCGAGCGCATTAGGGTACCACGTATCGCTAGTTGCATTTTAGTCAAATGAAGATTACTATACTAGCTGTCTGGTCTGTTTTATAAATGTGCAATAAGCATAACACAAATATGTGAGGGGTGGGCAACTCGTTCTCATTGTGAGAAATAAGGTAGGCCACTTGATTTCTTGAAGAAAAGAGAAGGAGAGCCGCAGACTCTAGGAGCTCAGATGCAATAATTTAATAACCTGACGTTTCGACAGACGAGCTGTCTTCATCAATCAAATGTATTTGTTAAAGCCCGTTTTACTTCAGCCAATGTCACAAAGTGCTACACAGAAACCCAGCCTAAAACCCAAAACGGCAAGCAATGCAGGTGTAGAAGCACGGTGGCTAGGAAAAACTCCCTAGAAAGGCCAGAACCTAGGAAGAAACCTAGAGCGGAACCAGGCTATGAGAGGTGGCCAGTCCTCTTATGGCTGTGCCGGGTGGAGATTATAACAGAACATGGCCAAGATGGTCATAGATGACCAGCTGGGTCAAATAATAATAATCACAGTGGTTGTAGAGGGTGCGACAGGTGAGCACCTCAGGAGTTAATGTCAGTTGGATTTTTCATAGTCGAGCATTCAGAGTTAGAGACAGCAGGTGCGGTAGAGAGAGAGAATCGAAAACAGCAGGTCTGGGACAAGGTAGCACGTCTGGTGAACAGGTCAGGGTTCCGTAGCCACAGGCAGAACAGTTGAAACTGGAGCAGCAGCATGACTAGGTGGACTGGGGTATAATGACAAACACTGCGGGTCACTAGTTTATATATGTCAAAGGACACACAGAGGTGTCTGTAATCATGGCCGGGTGTGGCTTGATATCATTGGTTAATTTTCAGATATAAATAGAACATACAAAAAACATGAATGGATAGCATGGTATCATAGATACAATATGGCTACATAGGCCTACAACATTTACAATGAATAGCAAAGTCACAATAATCACAAGAATGGCTTCAGAGTCTATGTTGAGACCGAGGGGAGCAAGCGTCTTTAAATGAAAGATGTTAACAAATTGTTGAGGTCATCCCCTCTCCTAGGGAGGGTGACGTGTTCAATGCCGATATAACTTAGGGACGAAATCGAGTGGTTCGCTTCCAAAAAGTGGTCCGCAACAGGGTGCGTCAAGTTTTTGCCCCTAATGGTACTAAGATGCTCCAAGATTCGTGCTTCCCGGAATTCCCGCTTCATTTTGCCAACATCATTTTTTACCACAAGGACAAGTTATAAGATAAATAACTGCCTTAGTGGAGCAAGTGATGGCTCCAGTTTCCCTGTTTGGGGGTGTTTAAAGGATCTACATTTATAAGTGCCATTGCACTGAGCGCAGCCATTACACTTGTAGTTTTCATCCGGTAGAGGCACAAATAGACATTGTGCAGGGGTATTTTGGGGTGGTAAATCAGAGTTTACCAATTGATCTCGGAGATTTCTGCCCCGCGAGAATACGACCAAGGGGAGGGTCCGGAAACACATTACCGATATTGTCATCGGATCGTAGAATGTGCCAATGTTTGAACAAGAGTTTCTCCCATTCTTCTCTGCAGTTCCTCTCAAGCTCTCTCAGTTTGGATGGGGAGCGTTGCTGCACAGCTATTTTCAGGTCTCTCCAGAGATATTCGATCGGGTTCAAGTCTGGGCTCTGGCTGGGCCACTCAAGGCCATTCAGAGACTTGTCCCAAAGCCACTCCTGCATTGTCTTGGCTGTGTGCTTAGGGATGTTGTCTTCTTGGAATGTGAACCTTCGCCCCAGTCTGAGGTCCTGAGCGCTCTGGAGCAGGTTTTCACCAAGGATCTCACTGTACTTTGCTCATCTTTCCCTTGATCCTGACTAGTCTCCAAGTCCCTGACGCTGCAATACATCCCCACAGCATGATGCTGCCACCACCATGCTTCACCGTAGGGATGGTGGCAGGTTTCCTCCATACTTGACGCTTGGCATTCAGGCCAAATAGTTCAATCTTGATTTCATCAGACCAGAGAATCTTGTTTCTCATGTTCTGAGTCTTTAGGTGCCTTTTGGTAAACTCTCAGCAGGCTGTCATGTGCCTTTTACTGAGGAGTGGCTTCTGTCTGACCACTCTACCATAAAGGCCTGATTGGTGGAGGGCTGCAGAGAAGGTTGTCCTCTGGAAGGTTCTCCCATCTCCACAGAGGAACTCTGGAGCTCTGTCAGAGTGACCTTTGGGTTCTTGGACACCTCCCTGACCAAGGCCCATCTCCCTTGATTGCTCAGTTTGGCCGGGTGGCCAGCTCTAGGAAGAATCTTGGTGGTTCCAAACTTCCATTTAAGAATCGAGGCCAATTTGTTCTTGGGGACCTTCAATGTTGCAGAAATGTTTTGGTACCTTTCCCCAGATCTGTGCCTCGACACAATCCTGTCTCTGAGCTCAACGATCAATTCCTTTGACCTCATGGCTTGGTCTTTGCTCTGACATGCACTGTCAACCTTTGGAACTTATATAGACAGGTGTGTGCCTTTAAAAAGCATGTCCAATCAATTGAATTTACCACAGGTGGATTCCAATCAAGTTGTAGAAACAGCTCAAGGATGATCAATGTAAACAGGATGCACCTGAGCTCAATTTCGAATTTCATAGCAAAGGGTCTGAATACTTATGTAAATAAGGTATTTCTGTTTAGTTTTTTGTAAATTTGCAAAAATGTCTTAACCTGTTTTTGCTTTGTCATTATGGGACATTGTGTGTAGATTGAGATTTTTTATTTGATTTAATCCATTTTAGAATAAGGCTGTAACGTAAAAGAATTTGGAAAAAGTGAAGGGGTCTGAATACTTTCTGAATGCACTGTTTGTCATGAATCACCCATAACTTTGAAAAAAAAAATAGATATGGGATTTGGGCCATATCGCCTGGCCCTAGTCTGTGTGTAAGCTTTTGTTCCAGCACTAACACACTTGTTTCAAATAACAAAGTAGTCATATTTTTATAACCAGCTAGTCTAAACGACTCGTTCCCTTGTGCACGTAAAAAGGCTTCTTGAAGTAAAGAACAGTTTTACCTCAATGGAGAATTTATTTGACTAAATAGATAAATAGAACAACGGTTAAAGTCCGGACATGAACTAAAAGGCTAAAACAAGGATTAAAAAGTTAAGAGCATAAAATCTAGCCAACCTGCTCTCCTCTAACCTTGCTTTCCACCCCCAACTGTCTCTCTCCCCCAAACACACATGCACCTGTATTCAATCAACTCAATATGGTGGGAGGGGCTTATCATACACAATTAGCAAATCCTGATTCTAAACACACATTTCTTTAACACACTTAACTGCTGCAGCTGAAGTGGTGGGGGAAAAACATGTTAACTATGTACAGTGGAGAGAAAAAGTATTTGATACACTGCCGATTTTGCAGGTTTTACTACTTACAAAGCATGTAGAGGTCTGTAATTTTTATCATAGGTACACTTCAACTGTGAGAGACGGAATCTAAAACAAAAATCCAGAAAATCACATTGTATGATTTTTAAGTAATTAATTTGCATTTTATTGCATGACATAAGTATTTGATACATCAGAAAAGCAGAACTTCATATTTGGTACAGAAACCTTGGTTTGCAATTACAGAGATCATACGTTTCCTGTAGTTCTTGACCAGGTTTGCACACACTGCAGCAGGTTTTTTTGGCCCACTCCTCCATACAGACCTTCTCCAGATCCTTTAGGTTTCGGGGCTGTCGCTGGGCAATATGGACTTTCAGCTCCCTCCAAAGATTTTCTATTGGGTTCAGGTCTGGAGACTAGCTAGGCCACTCCAGGACCTTGAGATGCTTCTTACGGAGCCACTCCTTAGTTGCCCTGGCTGTATGTTTCGGGTCGTTGTCATGCTGGAAGACCCAGTCACGACCCATCTTCAATCCTCTTACTGAGGGAAGGAGGTTGTTGGCCAAGATCTCGCGATACATGGCCCCATCCATCCTCCCCTCAATACGGTGCAGTCGTCCTGTCCCCTTTGCAGAAAAGCATCCCCAGAGAATGATGTTTCTACCTCCATGCTTCACGGTTGGGATGGTGTTCTTGGGGTTGTACTCATCCTTCTTCTTCCTCCAAACAGGGCGAGTGGAGTTTAGACCAAAAAGCTCTATTTTTGTCTCATCAGACCACATGATCTTCTCCCATTCCTCCTCTGGATCATCCAGATGGTCATTGGCAAACTTCAGACGGGCCTGGACATGCGCTGGCTTGAGCAGGGGGACCTTGCATGCGCTGCAGGATTTTAATCCATGACGGCGTAGTGTGTTACTAATGGTTTTCTTTGAGACTGTGGTCCCAGCTCTCTTCAGGTCATTGACCAGGTCCTGCCGTGTAGTTCTGGGCTGATCCCTCACCTTCCTCATGATCATTGATGCCCCACGAGGTGAGATCTTGCATGGAGCCCCAGACCGAGGGTGATTGACTGTCATCTTCAACTTCTTCCATTTTCTAATAATTGCGCCAACAGTTGTTGCCTTCTCACCAAGCTGCTTGCCTATTGTCCTGTAGCCCATCCCAGCCTTGTGCAGGTCTACAATTTTACCCCTGATGTCCTTACACAGCTCTCTGGTCTTGGCCATTGTGGAGAGGTTGGAGTCTGTTTGATTGAGTGTGTGGACAGGTGTCTTTTATACAGGTAACGAGTTCAAACAGGTGCAGTTAATACAGGTAATGAGTGGAGAACAGGAGGGCTTCTTAAAGAAAAACTAACAGGTCTGTGAGAGCCGGAATTCTTACTGGTTGGTAGGTGATCAAATACTTATGTCATGCAATAAAATGCAAATTAATTACTTAAAAATCATACAATGTGATTTTCTGGATTTTTGTTTTAGATTCCGTCTCTCACAGTTGAAGTGTACCTATGATAAAAATTACAGACCTCTACATGCTTTGTAAGTAGGAAAACCTGCAAAATCAGCAGTGTATCAAATACTTGTTCTCCCCACTGTATATGAATTATGACTGAAAAACAGGGCCCTTCAACAGAAACATTTAACACAAGATGTGCCACCTTCACATAGACGACGATTAATTTAATCAGGTGTCTTAGTGCTGGGCTGAAACAAAAGCCTGCACATCCAGTACCTCTCCAGAACCTGAAATGGACGATATCATTTTGGGTTTTAGACATTTGGAGGTGGTTCATTGATAACCTAACAACTCACACTAAATTCTTCCGCTGCTCTGTCGTTCACTACATACTTTAGTCTGAGACTGCCGTCATTGAAGTTGTTTGTGACGAGTGGTGTTGTAAAAAAACAAACAAAGTCATCAGCGATTTAGATCGTCTCTAACCAATCAGAGTATCAAAGCCAATGACAAACTGCCACTTTACCCACGTGTGTTCTGGCTCCTGCCCAACCAATCGGTTTCTGGACCAATTAGACGGCCCCGAATGTGTTCGCGTTCGGCAAAGGGTCAGGGAGGTACTCCGATCCAGACTCATTGCAGAGAATGGCCATGGGCAATAGCGTAGCGTTTGGCCGGAGCAAGGAGTCTGGGTAGCCGGGCAAGTTCATTGAGGTAATAATCTAGTATTTTGGTCCCTTCCCTGAAGCTATTCGAGTTTAAACAAGCTTTTAATATGCAAGTGCCTTAGCGTTGCCATCATTACCTCTGATGGAGTGTGTGAAACGGCTCAAATACTCTACGGTGTCGAGGACGCATTAACATTAATGCCAGAACTGGATGGTCTTTTTCACTTTGACAAAAATGTGATGTATCAGGTAACCGCGTGGTTCTCTGGAAGATATGGTTTGCGTCCCAAATGGGACCCTATTCCCTTCATAAAGCACTACTTTTTACCAGAGGCCTTTCAGCCATGGTATGCTTGTTATAGCCTTTTTGCAAGATATCAGGGAAGATATCACTGGGTATAACTGCAAGATATTAGTTGAAAAATCGCGTGTTACAGTGGACGGCGGTTTCAGGGGTAATTGGTGTCCCTCTCCCTAATTCTTTGTCTGCATCCCAAATGGCATCCTATTCCCTATATCCCCTGTTCGCAGCTCGCGGACAACGATCCGGGCCCAGAACGGGGTCAATACGGGCCTCGGGTCCCGGGAAAAATAATAATAAATACACAAATGCTCAGGCTTCGACCCCTGTTATCATATAAACACGCATAAGGCATGGAAGAATTTGCAGAATTGCAGGAAATTAGCTTTAAAACTGCGATATTTTCTCTCCATCAAGAGGGGTGTGAACAGTTTGGGGTTGCGAGGTGGGGGTTTGTTACTACGCCGATAAATGACAACATCCATCCAGACCTTTGCCACCTAGGAAATTTGTGTGACCGGACCTTCTCAAATAGTACTCGAATACCCCTGCTCTATATAGTGCACAACTTTAGACCGGATCCCTTGGGCCCATTTTGGACTCACCCTCTGCTTTCTGTAATACTAGAAAAAACATGAAGTGCCCTTATTCAATATTTTTGATGCGATCGAACAGTGAATGGGATTGTGACTTTGTTATTGTAGTGTATAAGTGTGTATGTGCTTTGTTGTTGATGGTTTCCTCTTTTTCAGTGGCGGGACTCTGTTGACCATCACTGGCACCAACCTGGCTACCATCAAAGAGCCCAAGATGAGAGCCAAGTACGGGAAAGCCCAATCTGTCAACGTGAGTACTACTGACCCAACACGCATACATACTGCACACACGCACCGTCCTGTATAACTAACCTTGTGAGAACACACAATTCAGTCCCATTCAAAATCCTATATTCCCTAACTTTATCTCTAAAACCTAACCTTAACGCTAACCCTAACGCTAACCCTTAATCTAACACTAATCCTAACCCTAAACCCCCTAGAAATAGCATTTGACCTTGTGGGGACTAACAATGTCCCCAGTTGGACTTCCTGGCCCCACAAGTATAGTTAAACATGTCCAGGCAAACAGATGCGCGCACACACACACACACACCTGACCCGGTGATCAACCAGCCCAGGGCCTATTTATGGGTGTGTTTTTTTGATGGTGAATCTCCATTTAGCAGGTTAACCTTTGAAATGTCAACCAGCAATAAACCCGGGCTTTCTGGCAAATCCCTCCGTCCTTCCTTCACCTAGCACCACAGGGCTAGGCTAACCTTCTCTCTTTCAGTCTACCCTCTCCATTCCCCTCTCTCTCTCTCTCTCTCTCTCTCTCTCTCTCTCTCACAACCTGCACAAAATATCCCAGACCAAAACAAAGTCTATTTTCCTGCTTTTTCCCTCTTCCGTGTCACCATTTCTATCCGCCTTCCCTTTTCGTCTGTCTTCCGTGTCTCCCCCGTGCAATTTCAGACCCCGTTAGCATACGCTAGCTAATGCACTGTGATTACTTGGCATGCCAGAGGGAGGCTGGGTGGCATGTTGTGGAAAAGTAGAGTCGTGAGGCGACCCAAACGTTTCCAAAGCGTGCTTTTAGGATTGTTTGTTAGCGTGTTAGCATCAGTCTTGCTAACCCTTGTATATGCCCTTACTGTCTCAGTCGCTCTGCATTAATGGGAGCGGAGAATGTTTAGCCCACAGGGGCAAACAGCAGGAGATGGTATTGGCTTTTTTGGTTCTTTGTTTTTGTTTACACTCTTGTTTAGATTATGAAAGCTATGACTTCACTGTACATAATGAACCTATCCACTGTCCTCTCTCAACGCTGATGTTACTCAGATGTTGTTTTGTCATGTGTTTTTGTTGACATATTTTTTTTTACATTAGTTATCTTTTTTGGGGGGCTATGTCAATGTACTGTTACATAATGAACCTATCCACCGTTCCCTTTTTTTTGTCTTGTGTTTTTTCTACATTTTGTTAGCAATTTGTATTTATATTATGGAAGCTAACATTTAAATGTAATCGTATGTACACAATGAACTTATCCATCCTCTCTCTCCTCCAGAACTGCACAGTGCTTAACAACACGGTGATGGTGTGTCTGGCGCCCTCTGTGGCCGTCTCGGAGAAGGGCTTCTCAGAGACGGGCAGCGGTCCCGATGAGATCGGCTTCATCATGGACGACGTGCGCGCCACACTGGTTGTCAACGAGACGTTCAGCTTCTACCCGGATCCTGTGATAGAGCCGCTTAGTCCAACGGGCCTGCTGGAGCTCAAACCCAGCTCCCCACTCATCCTCAAGGTGAGACTGATGGAGACTGGAGCCCAGGGTGGGGGAGGAGCGTCCAAGGAATGTGGTGGGGGGTAAGGTCCTAGGATGGAGCAGGGGGATTCTGAGGAAGCTACCAGGGTGGAGGAGTGTTATTGTGTGGAGCGTGGGGCCAAGGATGGAGGAGCTTTAAACAGATTTTAAAACATTTCTCCCAGGGAGGAGAAATGACACCGTATGAATGCCTCCAGGTTCAATTGTAACCGTCAAATTGTAGACCTCAATCTCACCAACCGACTCAGTTTAGAAAAGAGTTAAAACTTCACAGCTGCATCCAATATATTTATGAAATGACATTGATGTCAATTTTAATTTCCCTCTTTCTCTTAAAACCTTCCATCAGAAATGGTTGTCCTATTTATTTGTTCCCTACCACCCTTTGAGCTATTGCCTTTTCAAAAGAATGCTTTGAGACCCGACATCACCTTAAAAGGCGCTACCTGTGCCGTTCACTGCTGTGATAGGCCGAGAGCCCTTTGAAAAGTATCATCCAAATACAACGCAGATGTGCCACTTGCACCTGTTCCCCCATCAGATAACGTCAGAGCAAGTTCACAGCGAAATGGTAACTTTATACCAGAGCCTTTGAATCCCTCTTGCGCTTATATACTGACTCGCTTATTTTGTCATCTCCCCTCTCTCCTTGAACTTCAAAGCCGTTCCTCTGGAAGAAAAAGAACTCTACCGTGATACTGTATATCATGGATATTTTATATGAAATCAGCTTTATTTTCCATATAGCCAATCAGAAACGAGCTAGGGAGTTGAGAAAATTGTGACCCTCACAGTTTAACTAAAGATTCCATAATGAACCCTTACAATCCTTTGATTGCTGCGTCTTCCGTTTCTCTGAGAAGCCGGAGGGGTGGGGGGGACACATAAAACCGGCATCATATTAAATAATTGTGGATAAATTAGATGTGCATCAGATTTTCCAAGCAATTAATTCCCTTCCCTGCAAAGCCTCGTGGGTAAGTGGAGGGGGAGGGGGGGGGGCAGGCAGAGACGTGTGTTTTGGTGGGTTTATTTATCCCTCTAAATTGGTTCTCTCTCGGCCTATGAGACGCCGCGAAAGCCCCCGTCAGGCTCAACTAAACGCCACCAGAATCCCAGGTCCCCCTACGCTAGGTCTTGACTTTACTAAAGAACCGCCTGTGGCTAATAAGACCTCGCTACGGCATCTGTGGAATTAGGACTCGATCATCAGAAATCACCCCCTTTTTATGTATGATTAAATAGGTATGCATGTGACTGACGGTTAGAGGGTGTGTTTCCGTGCATGCTTGCGTGTGCACAGTATGCGTGTCTGTTGAGTTTGTGTTGTGTGTGTGCACATGCGTTCCTATGCATTTTCCTGAGCTGTGTGTCTAACTTGGTGTGTGTGTGTCTGTCGCGGTCTCTCTCCTAGGGTAAGAACCTAATCCCGGCGGCCCCTGGTAACGCTCGTCTCAACTACACGGTCTTGATCGGAGAGACACCCTGTGTCCTCACCCTGTCAGAGAGCCAGCTGCTCTGTGAGTGGCCCAACCACACCGGAGAACACAAAGTCACCGTAAGTACTCTACTGAAGCCTCTTCGACTTTGGGTTGGGCTGTGCCGTGTGTCGTCTTGTGCGTCATTGGATCGCACTGTGTCGCAATCAAGTTTCGTCTCTCTGGTTTTTCGCTCATCTTGTTTTTCTCTCTTTACGTCCTCTTTCTGTTCTATACTCTTTCAATATCACATGACAATCCGGTCTCCTATTTTGTCATGTTATATCCCCATCCCTCTATTCCTTCCTCTTTTCCTCTTACCTGGATTCGGTTGAAAGGAACAGTAGAAGAGATGGAGAGAGAATTAGAAGGATGGACCATTTTATTCCCGCCGTCTCTTCTACTCTTCTTTTGGGCTACCGCTCTCTCTCCATTGCGTTGTTCTTTTTTCCGTTCGCATACAAATCCACATACATTGAGGCTTCCGGTGCGTAACCTTGACTGTGTTCAAAGGCACGGCAACCTGATGAATTAAATTCTTAATTTGGCTGACATTTCTGCAGGGATTTGCGTAGACATTGGTATCCAGTGCAGCCCAGAAATGACGTATGGCCGACGAGGTCCATGTCTATATTTTACAGTCCCTCGGTTGCATGTGGTTTTTGATCGATATAGGCCAGCAAATTACAGTTCAAGGCCTATAGCGTTATGTTCTTGATTTGAGAGGGTTACTAAGGGTGCATCTCAATACACTGTTGTAGTTTCCTCTCCTCGTCTCCTTTTCTTCTGCACTGATTACCACAATGTTGTGACAAGGAAAGGAATTGGAGCCACATCTTAGTAGCCTAGTTTTTGGAAGTAATTTTACACTGAACAAAAATGTAAATGCCACATACAACAATTTCAAAGATTTTACTGAGTTACAGTTCATATAAGGAAATCAGTCAATTTAAATACATGTATTAGGCCCTAATCTATGGAGATCACATGACTGGGAATACAGATATGCATCTGTTGGTCACAGATACCTTAAAAAAAAAAAAGGAAGGGATGTGGATCAGAAGACCAGTCCGTATCTGGTGTGACATCTCCTTCACATAGAGTTGATCAGGCTGTTGATTGTGGCCTGTGGAATGTTGTCCCGCTCCTCTTCAATGGCTGTGCAAAGTTTGCTGGATATTGGCGGCAACTGGAACATGCTGTCGTACACGTCGATCCAGAGCAACCCAAAACATACACAATGGGTGACATGTCTGGTGAGTAAGCAGGCCATGGAAGACCTGGGTCATTTTCAGCTTCCAGGAATTGTGTACAGATCCTTTCGATATGGGGCCGTGCATTATCATGCTGAAACATGAGGTGATGGTGGCGGATGAACGGCACGACAATGGGCCTCAGGATCTTACGGTATCTCTGTTCATCGATAAAATGCAATTGTGTTCTTTGTCCGTAGCTTATACCTGCCCGTACCATAACCCCACCGCCACCATGGGGCGCTCTGTTTATAATGTTGACATCAGCAAACCACTTGCCCACACGATGCCATACGCTGTCTGACATCTGCCCGTCACAGTTGAAACAGGGATTCATTTGTGAAGAGCACACTTCTCCAGCGTGCCAGTGGCCATCAGCGGGCAAACGGTCACCTTCGAAGTTGGTTACAGCGACGAACTGCAGTCAGGTGAAGACCCTGTGAGGACGACGAGCACTCGCAGACGAGCTTCCCTGAGACGGTTTCTGAAAGTTTGTGCAGAAATTCTTCGGTTGTGCAAACCAACAGTTTCATCAGCTGTCTCGGTTGCTGGTCTCAGATGATCCTGCAGGTGAAGAAGAAGAAGACGGATGTGAAGGTCCTGAGCTGCCGTGGTTAGCATGTCAATTATACTCCCACAAAACTTGAGACATCTGTGGCATTGTGTTGTGTGACAAAATTACACATTTTAGAGTGGCCTTTTATCATCCCTAGGACAAGGTGCAGGTGTGTAATTATCAATGCGTTTGTTTAATCAGCTTCTTGATATGTCACACCTTTGAGGTGGATTAATTATTTTGGCAAAGGAGAAATGCTCACTAACAGAGATGTAAACAAATTTGTGCACAACATTTTAGGGAAATTAGCTTTTTGTCCGTATGGAACCTTTCTGGGATCTTCTATTTCAGCTTATGAAACATGGGACCAACACTTTACATGTTGCATTTTATATTTTTGTTCAGTGTAGTTATAGAGTTGAATCTAGGGCTTGTGTAATTCATACTGTGCGAAGGGAAGACTATTGCTTCTAGCCCGGGCGTTGCGACAAGGAAACGTATTAAACTAGGTTTGCTCACGCGCTGTCACACACATACACTAGCTTTGTAGTGTAGCGCTAGTGTTACAGGCTTTGGTTTTTCAATTTATGTTTTGAGGTTGGACTTGTGCTCAGTAGCACGTAGGGCGCACCGATTGGTGTCGACTCATTAGTCAGCATGTGTTACACCTGTGCTGGTTGCCATCTTGTTAGTGTGAAGGTGTTTCACTTGTGCTGGCCCAGTGCTCCAGTTGTCTTGAGAGAAGTGGAGGGTCAACACCTTTAGTTGGCGCTCCCTATTTGATTTCTCGAAAAACATTCCTTGATTCCCGTATTTGGTTTTGCTCCACATTTTTGGTTTGTTTCCTGTCGTTGTTTGGAGTGGGTTTTGTCTTTTGTTTTCCTCTTCTTGGGAAAATTTAGAGGGGCTCATGGTGTGTGTCTTTTAGGTTCCTGTTGGACACCCTCAAGAGTGTCTTTCAAAACCCCTCCTAAACCCCCAGCTGTTTTGGTTGTTGGTCAGTGACTGTTAGTTTCCCACTTCTGTTTGAGTGACGTTTTTGGCTTTCTTGCTGGGGAACGTAACACTAGCATGTGTGACAGACACTGGTGTGTGAGAGAGACTCTAGATGGCTTGTTGGGGTCTGCCTGTGCAAATTACGGCTGTTAAATGGACATTTCATAAATGTACTACGTATTTATAATCTCCAGCACCACCCCAACGTCAACATATGTATAAATAAAAATACAAATTGCGCGTTTCTGTTTTGTAGTAAAAATATATAAAGATAAGTGTTTCCAATGACATCAGCCAATTAGTAGGCAATGCCTATTCATAGTTGGTTAACATCACACAATGCACACCGATGATGTCATTGGAAACACTTATCTTTCTCTGTATTTTTTACTACAAAACAGAAACACGCAATTTTTTAAATTACATATGTTGACGTTGGGGGTGGTGCTGGAAATGATGAATATGAAGTTGAAAAAGATTGACATTTCCCTTTAACAGCTCCTCACTGAGAGAGGGTTGGGAGATAATGAATAACTTGATGGAAATAGCAGCGACAAAGAGCTGGAAGTCCTGTGTGTGTGTGTGCACTCTATTTCTGCTAAATGACATCTTATGCACCATATGACTGTGTTGAAATGTGTGTTTTAAAGTTATTGTCCTATGAAGAATCTAAAACGGTGTGATTCACCCCCCCAAGGTGCGCGTGGGGGGCTTTGAGTACTCCCCCGGTACCCTCCAGATCTACTCTGACAGCCTGCTTACCCTGCCCGCCATCATCGGCATCGGAGGGGGCGGCGGCCTGCTCCTATTGGTCATCATCGCCGTGCTCATCGCCTACAAGAGGAAGTCGCGGGACGCCGACCGCACGCTGAAACGCCTGCAGCTCCAAATGGACAACCTGGAGTCCCGGGTGGCCCTGGAGTGCAAGGAAGGTAAGCCACACCTGTCAATCAATTACATTAAATTCAATTCAATTCAACTTTATTGACCTATTCAGGAAGAGGAGGCTAAGCAACAGCTGTCAATCAACAAAAAGTAGGCCAGGTTTCTCGCGACTTGAGGGGCTACTACTGGTGGTGCAGACATCTGTTCCAGCCCAGCACACGAACAGTCGATGAATCGTGGTCTTCCTGAGAAGAATACAAAACAAATCGAAATAGGAGAGCATTGTTCTGGAGGCAGAGCAGGACAAGCTCAATATCCATGTACTTCCTCTCCATCCAAAAAAACACACACGCACACACACACACACACAAAATGGCCCTCCCACTGGGTGCTGCTTGCTCTTGGTACCCATCCAGAAGAACACTTTGATCGGGGCTCCGCCGCCCGGCGCCAGATGTTGGGTCCCTCCCCAATGCGAGGTCTGCTTGGATGGCCTTTCTGTTTTCGGAATAGAGAGGGAGGTTCGAGAGAATGGTGGATGGAGAGAGAGATATGAATAGGGGGTGGAAGGGATGGGGAGAGAGAGCGGGGAGAGGGGGGGGAGGTGTCTGCAACGCGTGCTCTCACATTAACATTTGTTCATTTGGCACACTCCTGATCTGGTGGGAGGCCAGTGATACTGTCTGTCTGTCGATTTGATTTTCGTTGAAGATAGATGGAGAGAATGGGAGCGCGAGAGGAGAGAGAGGTTTGAGGGTTCCATAAGGAGAATCATACTGCAGCATCTGCTCTGCAGTTTAGAGAACCTAGAAGTAGCCCATCCCATGCTTAAATATTTTCACTAGATAGCGAGACTGTAGCCTGGGGTACCGGTCTGTTTATCTAACATTCCACTCCTTATACACTCTGTGTCATTGCCAAAGAATGACCAGAGTGGAATGTTAGCTAAACCGACTGGTACCCAGGTTGGCGAGACTGGTGTGATATGAAGCATTCTTAGTAACAATGCATTGTACAGTTAAAAACCACAGAATGCAGGAGACCAGGCTGTGGTCCCTGTCATCACAATGGCCACCTCTGCCCAGCGCCACATGGCAACAGACACCGATTGGCCGCCGTCTTCGCCACACTGTCCATCCAGGGGTCACCACCTTGTCTGTCCCCCACAGTCACCACAGATGGATGGAGAGCGACAGGGAGAGATAGATAAAGGTGCATAGGGAGAGATGGATAGAGCCACAGAGACGGGAGAGATGGATAGCGAGAGGGGGAGATACAGGTGCGAATGGATAGAGGGACAAGAGGCAGGGTGTGATAAAGCAACCGAGAGATGGATAGAGGGAAGGGGGGTATGTGAAAGGGAGGTACAGGTAGACATGGATAGAGAGATGAGGGGACACAGAAACAGAGAAAAGGGCATAAGGAGAGATGGATAAAGGGACAGAGAGAGGGTAAGATGGATAGAGAGCGATAGGGGGGGTCAAAGAGAGGTGGATAAAGAAGGACAGAGAAAAAAGATATGTGAGAGAGAGAGAGAGATATCAATCAGACTGTGTTTATTTCCTTATTTGTTTGTGGGGTTTCTTTAGTCAAGATTACACTACAAGAGACAGAGAGATTATTCACACAGAGTTCTCACATGCGCCGAATAGAACAGGTGTAGACCTTACCGTGAATTGCTTACTTACAAGCCCTTAACCTCTCTAGGGTATGTGGGACGGTAGCGTCTCACCTCGTTAACAGCCAGTGAAACTGCAGGGCGCCAAATTCAAAACAACAGAAATCCCATAATTAAAATTCCTCAAACATACATGTATTTTACACCATTTTAAAGATACACTTGTTGTAAATCCAGCCACAGTGTCCGATATAGGCTTTACGACGAAAGCAAACCAAACGATTACGTTAGGTGAGTGCCTATTCGCAGAAAAACACAGCCATTTTTTCAGCCAAAGAGAGGAGTCACAAAAAGCAGAAATATAGATACAATTAATCACTAACCTTTGATGATCTTCATCAGATGACACTCATAGGACTTCATGTTACACAATACATGTATGTTTTGTTCGGTGAAGTTCATATTTATATCCAAAAATCTCAGTTTACATTGGCGTGTTATGTTCAGTAGTTCCAGAACATCCGGTGATTTTGCAGAGAGCCACATCAATTTACAGAAATAGTCATCATAAATGTTGATGAAAATACAAGTGTTATACATGGAATTTTAGATCCACTTCTCCTTAATGCAACCACTGTCAGATTTCAAAAAAACTTTACGGAAAAAGCAAACCATGCAATAATCTGAGTACCGCGCTCAGACGACAAATCAACCCAAAGAGATATCCGCCATGTTAGAGTCAACATAAGTCAGAAATAGCATTATAAATATTCATCAGAATGCACTCCCAGGAATCCCAGTTCCGAAATAAATGTTTGTTTTGTTCGATGATGTCCATCATTTATGTCCAAATTCCTCCTTGTTGTTCGCGCGTTCAGTACACAATCTAAACTCACGACGCGCGTGCAAGTCCAGTGGAAAGCCCAAAAAGTTCCGTTACAGTGTAACATGTCAAACGATGTATAGAATCAATCTTTAGGATGTTTTTAACATAAATCTTCAATAATGTTCCAACCGGAGAATTCCTTTGTCTTCAGAAATGCGATGGAACGCAGCTAACTCTCACATGAACGCGCATGGTCAGCTCATGGTCAGCTCGTGGCACTCTGGGAGAGACCTTACTCAATCTCCTCTCATTCGCCCCCACTTCACAGTAGAAGCATCAAACAAGGTTCTAAAGACTGTTGACATCTAGTGGAAGCCTTAGGAAGTGCAACATGACCCCATTTCCACTGTATCTTGGATAAGCAAAGAGTTGAAAACCTACAAACCTCAGATTTCCCACTTCCTGGTTGGGTTTTTCTCAGGTTTTTGCCTGCCATATGGGTTCTGTTATACTCAGACATCATTCAAACAGTTTTAGAAACTTCAGAGTGTTTTCTATCCAAATCTACTAATATATGCATGTCCTAGGATCTGGGCCTGAGTAGCAGGCAGTTTACTCTGGGCACGCTTTTCATCCGGACGTGAAAATACTGCCCCCTACCCCAAAGAAGTTGCAGGTTATGCAGGTTAAAAAAATATTTACAAAGTAAAAAAAATAAGATTAAAAGTGACACAACAAAATAACAATAACGAGCCTATATACAGAGGGTGCCGGTACCAAGTCAATGTGCGGTGGAACAAGTTAGTCAAGGTGAAGTGACAAAAACAAAGGGCGGGGTGTCCATGTAAATAGTCCGGGTGGCCATTTTTGATGAATTGTTCAGCAGTCTTATGGCTTTGGGGTAGAAGCTGTTAAGGAGCCTTTTGGTCCTAGACTTGGCCCTCTGGTACCGTTTGCTGTGCGGTAGCAGAGAGAACATTCTATGACTTGGGTGACTGGACTCTTTGACAATTTTGGGGGGACTTCCTCTGACACCGCCTAGTATATAGGTCCTGGATGGTAGGAAGCTTGGCCCCAGTGATGTACTGGGCAGTACGCACTACCCTCTGTAGCGCCTTACGGTTGAATGCCGAGCAGTTGCCATATCAGGCTTTGATGCAGCCGGTCAGGATGCTCTCGATGGTGCAGCTGTATAACTTTTTGAGGATCTGGGGACCCATGCCAAATCTTTTCAATCTCCTGAGGGGGAATATGTGTTGTCGTGCCCTCTTCACGACTGTCTTGGTGTGTTCGGACCATGATAGTTTGTTGGTGATGTGGACACCAAGGAAAATGAAACTCTCGACCAGCTCCACTACAGCCCTGTCAATATTAATGGGGTCGTGTTCGGCTCAGCTTTTCCTGTAGTCCACGACCAGCTCATATGTCTTGCTCACATTGAGGGAGATGTTGTTGTCCTGAAACCACACTGCCGGGTCTCTGATGACCTCCATATAGGCTGTCTCATCTTTGCCGGTGATCAGGCCTACCACTGTTGTGTCGTCAGCAAACTTAATGATGGTGTTGGAGTCGTGCTTGCCCACGAAGTTGTGGGTGAACAGGGAGTACAGGAGGGGACTAAGCATGCACCCCCTGATTGTCCCCAGTGTTGGTTGTTGCCTACCCATACCACCTGGGGGCGGCCCGTCAGGAATTCCAGGACCCAGTTGCAGAGGGAGGTGTTTAGTCCCAGGGTCCTTAGCTTATTGATGGGCTTTGAGAGCACTATGGTGTTGAACACTGAGCTGTAGTCAATGAACAGCATTCTCACATAGGTGTTCCTTTTGTCCAGGTGGGAAAGGGCAGTGTGCAGTGTGATGGAGATTGCGTCATCTGTGGATCTGTTGGGGTGGTATGCGAATTGGAGTGGGTCTAGGGTTTCAGGGATGATGGTGTTGATGTGAGCCATGACCAGCCTTTCAAAGCACTTGATGGCTACCGGCTTTAGACGCCACTGAAAGAAATGGAGGGGACATACAATGGGTCACAGGACACGCATGTAGAGAGCAGAATGTGTATGAACAGTGGGACACACTAAGATTTATCATGCGGCCACTCTGCTGCGTGGAGAGCTCTGCGGTAGGGAGAGAGGTGGAATGTGTGTTTGCGTAGGTGTGTGTCCATATTTCTTCCAGCTCTTGGTGTACTCTCTACTCTACCCGAGTTCACTTAAAATCAGTCCAAGATGTTTAGCTTTTATCCTACAACAACACTGACAAATATTTAACACATGACCAATGTTAAAACTGTCAGTGCCGTTCTGTACGTACGTTAACAATAGATGAACTATCCTTGTACCTCTCTACTCCTCCCTCCCTCCCTTCTCTCTCCTTAGCCTTTGCGGAGCTGCAGACAGACATACATGAGCTGACCCAGGAGCTGGACGGAGCTGGCATCCCCTTCCTAGACTACAGAACCTATGCCATGAGGGTCCTCTTCCCCGGTATCGAGGACCACCCCGTGCTCAAGGAGATGGAGGTACGGGTCAGTAACGCCCAGGGTTCCAATTATGCATTGACTCTTAGGGGTGATGTAATTCTGGGGGGGGGGGGGGCTTGTACTTAAACCATGGTAACCCCATAGCAATGCTGATCTAGGATCTAATAGGCCTATTATTATCTAATAAGCGCTTGATCAGCACTCCTACTCTGGAACACTTTGTGAATACGGGGTCCAGAGACCTTTCTAACACTCTGTGGAAACGTTGAGATTGATAGACGGCCATAGCATGTCCAGAGTCTGAGAAACAGGACTCACACATTCAATGAAACACTCTTCCATTCTATTCCATTATTTCACCACTAAAAGAGAGGTTATGTATCGATCACTCAACTGTGACATCAGGTCAAGATGGCATGGCCTATAACAATACCAGCATATTACAATACCAGCACGCACGCACACACACACACACACACACACACACGGACAGTTGAAGTCAGAAGTTTACATACGCTTAGGTTGGAGTCATTAAAACTCGTTTTTCAACCACTCCACAAATGTCTTGTTAACAAACTATAGTTTGTAATTTTTCCAAAAATTGTTTACAGACAGATCATTTCACTTATAACTCACTATCACAATTTCAGTGGGTCAGAAGTTTACATACGCTAAGTTGACTGTGCCTTTAAACAGCTTGGAAAATCCCAGAAAATGATGGCATGGCTTTATAAGCTTCTGATAGGTTAATTGACATATTTTGAGTCATTTGGAGGTGTACTTGTGGATGTATTTCAAGGCCTACCTTTAAACTCAGTGCCTCTTTGCTTGACATCATGGGAAAATCAAAACAAATCAGCCAAGAATTGTTGACCTCCACAAGTCTGGTTCATCCTTGGGAGGAATTTCCAAATGCCTGAAGTTACCACGTTCGTCTGTACAAAGAATAGTACACAAGTATAAACAACATGGGACCACGCAGCCGTCATACAACTCACGAAGGAGACGCGTTCTGTCTCCTAGAGATGAACGTACTTTGGTGCGAGAAGTGCAAATCAATCCCAGAACAACAGCAAAAGGACCTTGTGAAGATGCTGGAGGAAACCGGTACAAAAGTATCTATATCCACAGTAAAACAAGTCCTATATCGACATAACCTGAAAGGCCGCTCAGCAAGGAAGAAGCCACTGCTCCAAAACCGCCATTAAAAAAAAAGCCAGACTACGGTTTGCAACTGCACATGGGGACAAAGATCGTACGTTTTGGAGAAATGTCCTCTGGTCTGATGAAACAAAAATAGAGCTGTTTGGCCATAATGACCACCGTTATGTTTGGAGGAAAAAGGGGGAGGCTTGCAAGCCGAAGAACACCATCCCAACCGTGAAGCACGGGGGTGGCAGCATCATGTTGTGGGGGTGTTTGCTGCGGATGGAACTGGTGCACTTCACAAAATAAATGGCATCATCAGGGAGGAAAATTATGTGGATATATTGAAGCCACATCTCATGACATCAGTCAGGAAGTTAAAGCTTGGTCGCAAATGGGTCTTCTAAATGGACAATGACCCCATGCATACTTCCAAAGTTGTGGCAAAATGGCTTAAGAACAACAAAGTCATGGTATTGGAGTGGTCATCACAAAGCCCTGACCTTAATCCCATAGATAATATGTGTGCAGAACTGAAAAAGCGTGTGTGAGCAAGGAGGCCTACAAACCTGACTCAGTTACACCAGCTCTGTCAGGAGGAATTGGCCAAAATTCACCCAACTTATTGTGGGAAACTTGTGGAAGGCTACCCGAAACGTTTGACCCAAGTTAAACAATGTAAAGGCAATGCTACCAAATACTAATTGAGTGTATGTAAACTTCTGACCCACTGGGAATGTGATGAAAGAAATAAAAGCTGAAATAAATAATTCTCTCTACTATTATTCTGACATTTCACATTCTTAAAATAAAGTGGTGATCCTAACTGACCTAAGACAGGGGATTTTGTCAGGAATTGTGAAAAACTGAGTTGAAATGTGTTTGGCTAAGGTGTATGTAAACTTCCGACTTCAACTGTACATACATACATAGACTTATAAGAAGATGCGTTTTCTGGATGGTGCATGTATTGTACGGTATCAGCTCTGAGGGTTGAGGAGCGAGACAGACAGTATATCTACTAGCTATGCACTGTGTTGCACATCTGTCTGGCGCCTAGCATCGGATTTTCATGCGTTTCCCAGATGCGATTAGCCTCAACTGTGGTGCGCCAATACAATTTCTCGACACGCCACCTGGTTTCGCCTTCCTACAAGACAACCAGCCACCACTGGCTGCTTTCAAAATAACCTGGTGTTCTATTGGGGGGGGGGGGGGGTGTTTGATTCATACAGCTTCATGGATAGTGTGTGTGCAAGTTTGTGCCTGTGTGCGTGACCAGATGTCTGTGATATTGGGTCTTTTGTACCTCAAAGACTGCTCTGCCCCCTGTCTCTGATAGGTTCAGGCCAATGTGGAGAAGGCTCTCACCCTGTTCGGCCAGCTGCTCACCAAGAAGCACTTCCTCTTGACCTTCATCCGCACGCTTGAAGCTCAACGCTCTTTCTCCATGCGAGACCGCGGCAACGTGGCGTCGCTGGTCATGACTGCGCTCCAGGGCGAGATGGAGTACGCCACAGGGGTGTTAAAACAGCTCCTCTCAGACCTAATCGACAAGAACCTGGAGAGCAAGAACCACCCCAAGCTACTGTTGAGAAGGTACAGTCCACCATTGTGTTGTGTTGGGCTGGTCTATCTGTGTAGCAGTGGGAGGGGGGAGAGGGTTAGGACCTAGAGAGCACGAACCACCCCAAGCTGCTTCTCAGAAGGTGTGATCCGCGTAGGTTGGGGTGTGGTTGGGTCGGGCTTTGCTATATAATCATCAGGAACCTGGAAAGTGAGTACCACCCCCAACGGTTCTGCTTCGAAGGTACGGTCCGCCTGTGTTAGGCTATGAGTAAGGGTGGGTTGGGCTAGCCTATCTGCGTAGCCTATGAGGTGTAGAATTGAGCCTGGTAGAAAGGAAAGAGAGAGGATTGATCTGCCATAGCTTAGTGGTTAGCCTGTTTTTGTTATCAGTTAGCCGTTTTTGTTATCAGTTAGCTGTTTTTGTTATCAGTTAGCCGTTTTTTGTTATCATTTAGCTGCTTTAGTTATTAGTTAGCCGCTTTAGTTATCAGTTATCCATTCTAACGTGTGTTAGACTAAAGAGGGCCGCTGTAGACGGCCAGTAACTGTAGCCTACCTCTCCTCGCTCTCCCACTCTCCTCCTTCCCCTCTCCTCCACCTCAGCATTGTCTCTGTCAGGAAGGATTACACCCCTGAGCACACCCACTGACTCCCACAGGAGGCCCAGCCACTCAGCCAGCCACAGGGCAGACAGGACTACTGAGCCAGACAGAGAGAGAGGGAAAAAGGGAGAGAGAGGGGGGAGGGAATGAGAGAGGGGGGAGGGGAGGAGAGAGAAAGAGGGAGAACGAGAGAGAGAGATACAGGGAGAGAGAGAGCGAGGGAGGAAGACTGCGAGATGGGGAGAGTGTGAAAGGGGTTGTGGAGTGTGGAAAGAGAGGGAATGACAAAGGTGACTAGAAGGAGAGGGAGGGAGAGACGGAGTACTAGTGGGAGGACGAATGACAGATTAGAGACAGAGAAAGATGGAGGTAGAGGAAGGTCAAGAGAGAGAGAGTGCACGACACTGGGGAGCGAGAGAATGGAATGTTAAGGCAGAAAATATCCCAGGGGAGACCGAGACTGGTAATCAGTTGGGTAAGACCGAGAGAGAGACATGAAGAAAGGGATAGAGCGAAATTATAGACACAGGAATTAAACATGAAATTATGAAAAAGGGACGTTTTTCCCTCTCCATTGAGAGATATGTAATTAAATTCAAATCAAATAAATGACTTTGAGCCAGTCTGCTGCGGCGGTGAAATTGGCATGATGTTGCTAAAAGCCCCGCTGGAGGAATGTGGCACATACACTGTCCTGGTTATGACGATGACACACATATGGCTGCATGCACACAGATTTGAGCTACAGAATTCCCTTTGTGTGTTGGTGTTTTTAGGTTTTAGACTACACTATTCCAAAACATTTTCCATGTTCATTATGAATTATACTACACTTCCATCCACGCATGCATGCACTCACTCACTCACTCACTCACTCACTCACTCACTCACTCACTCACTCACTCACTCACTCACTCACTCACTCACTCACTCACTCACTCACACCAGATTAGTAAGGAGTTGGTGTTCACCAGTCCCCAAGTATTAGGTCAGGTAGTGGCCAAAAGCATGTTCCTTCCTGGTCCACTCTACTTTCAACCCCTCTCCTCTACCTCTCATCTCCCTCTCCTCTATGCGAAGGAAAAAGAACACATTTTGCCCACATCAAACAAATCTGAACAGACTTCTAGGAAGAATAGACTACATGACTTTTCTTCTCACAATCTCTGCTCCCAGTCTCAACCCTGGACGACCTGCTAGCTGGCACACACATACACACACAATCCTTGATTCATCCTTTTCTGAGTAATCATAGTCTCTGGGAATGTATTATTCAGGAGACGGCAGCACTGACTCGAAAAGGAGGGACAGAGGAGGGGGCGGGTGAGAAAACAAAGCTTTTCCCCCTTAAGTCCCTTCCTTTCATACTGTGTCACAAACACACACACGCACGCGCGCGCACACACACTCTTCCCTCGTTGCTGTTAACAAATTAAATGTAGTAAGTCGCGTTAATTACAATGCCTTTTAATTACTTGTGTTTTTAACTTTCTTTCTGGAGGGGGGAACCTTTCTGGAGGCTCCTCATTACGAGCCAGGTTGGTGATTAGCAAGAGACGTTAACGAATTAGACTAATTGCTGTGTTTTTAATGAAGATTGCTGGGTTTGCTTTGAAAAAAGAAATGTGGGTTTTGTTATTTGAGTTAATTTGTTTGTGTGCAGAGAGAAGGGTATAGCCTACCAGCATTCTGTGGGATAATTTTAAGTTAAGCTCTTTGAAGTGAACTTCCGTGTTAAACACCTTTTCCCAGGGAAAATGGTGTGTATTTGCTCTCAGTTACTAGCCCGAGGGGAGGTTGGTCACTTGTTACTAGGAGGAAGAAGGCAGAATTCACTCCAATCTCCAATCCTTGTACAGTCGTTCCTCTGTCAGTCAAGTCTTGATTTATGTTGTTGCCATTAAAACTGTCATTCCAGAAGATAACGTTTTTCTCTGAATCTTTCTTTTCCTCCCCCCCGCCCCCGTAGGACTGAGTCGGTGGCTGAGAAGATGCTCACCAACTGGTTCACATTTCTCCTCTACAAGTTCCTCAAGGTAAGTCTGTCAGGGACGCAAGCACGTGTTTCGTGTTCATTAGGCACCAAAGTGAAGAAAACTAACTGAAACAGGGAAGGACGACCTGGGTTTGACCAATAAGAAATGCTTGTTTTTGCTTTCCGTTGCAAACTCTTGTCTTCTGCTCTGAATTGATACGTCTACTCAAGTCTCAAGGAAAAGAGAGGAAAAACACAAAAGTAAAGACCCAGCTGGGTGGAAGGAGCAGAGAAATATGAGGAGATGGAGAAAAAGGTGAAGCCAGGGGGAGAAACTAGCACGAGACGAGCAAGAGTTGGAGGTGAGAATCACTGTGCTAGGCAGAAGTCGGAACGATGGAGGAACAAGGGGAGAAAAGGAGAAAAACCAGAGGCCCCGCTAGCCAACCTCTCATTGCCTCGTTGACACCTTTCACGCAGCAGAGTGCTTTTTCGCTCCTGACTCGTTAACCTTCTGTTAACTCCTCCATCAACTGCCACTAGCGTTGGCCCCAAGCTGAGTGTACATTTTGAAACGTTCTACCTTATTAAAGGCTGTTTTTCCCCGGGATAAAATGCACAGGGGAGAAATTGCTACCCGGGAGTGGGTCACTTGTCCCCATGCCAATAGCCATGGGAGGCTTGCTATGACGTTTAGCAGTGCCATAGGCACTGTGGCTAACAGCAGATTGGAATGCACTAATTTTACCTTTCATGCATGATCAAACTTGACTTTCTCAAGTAAGAAAGCATACTTGTTGTCTTGTTTTTGAACACTACTCTATTTCCTATTGTTGTGTGTATGTATCAGTGACATGTTCTAAGTGTATTTATGTGTGTAAGTGACCTCTCACCTTTGCCCCTGTGTGTGTAGGAGTGTGCTGGCGAGCCCCTGTTCATGCTGTACTGTGCCATCAAGCAGCAGATGGAAAAGGGGCCTATAGACTCCATCACAGGAGAGGCGCGCTACTCCCTCAGCGAGGACAAGCTCATTAGACAGCAGATTGACTACAAGACCCTGGTCAGTACCGCAGTCACAGCTTGAATCACAAAAGTAAACAGAACACTTTGACATTATCTCACTGAATAAATTCATTGCCCTGAGAACCATTCGTCTGGCTAGCTAGGTAATATAGTAGCTAGAATAGCATAGACGTCAATAAAGCGACTTGGCATAACAGTATAATAAGGGTTAATATGTTATATGACACATAGTAGCTGAACTGTCGTGTTTCACACAGTGTCACCTCACATGCCCACACTAATCGCTCTGCTTCAAGCCTCTAGTCCAGTGACTCTTCCCCCCCCCTCCCAATCTGAACTTTGACCTTTTACCCCCACACCACACACCCTCTAGACCCTGCACTGTGTGAACCCGGAGAACGAGAATGCCCCAGAGGTGACGGTGAAGGGGCTGAACTGTGACACGGTGACTCAGGTGAAGGAGAAGTTGCTGGACGCGGTGTACAAAGGCAGTCCCTACTCCCAGAGACCCAAGGCTGGAGACATGGACCTAGGTGAGGAGGACACACACTTATAAGCACACACACACACACCTGCGTGCGCATCATACATACACGCAAATGAGTGCATGCAGACCCACGGACACACACACTAACACCCCTCTCGCTCTCTGTCCCCTGTGTTTGTGTTCAGAGTGGCGTCAGGGAAGGATGGCCCGGATCATCCTCCAGGATGAGGACGTCACCACCAAGATAGACAACGACTGGAAGAGACTCAACACACTGGCCCATTACCAGGCAAGTCTCTCATGCTTTAGGTTTAGATATCAAAGTTGACTAAGTCATGTTGTTTAATCAATCAGTCAATTATTCAATCAATTACATTTTATTTGTAGTCTATACTTTACAATTACAGATTTACAAATATTTCTGCATCGACGTAGGACACCACTCGAACATCACTTGGTGTCTGCAGCCACAAATTCATGGGTGTCATATCACCAATTTCCCCTCAGTGTCTTGGTGGAAACCAGACTGAACCAGGTTTTTCTCTAGGATTTTGTGTGGGGTACAGAGATGAGGCAGTCATTCAAAAAATCATGCTAAACACTATTATTGCACACAGAGTGAGTCCATGCAACTTATTGTGTGACTTTTCTATTATTTAGGATTGCCATAACAAAGGGGTTGAATACTTATTGACTCAACACATTTCAGCTTCTCATTTTTTATTAATAAAAATAAAATAAAAAATGAAAAACATAATTCCACTTTTACGTTATGGGGTATTGACACAAAATCTCAATTTAAGCCATTTTAAATTCAGTCTGTAACACAACAAAATGTGTAAAAAGTCAAGGGGTGTGAATAGGGCTGTGGCGGTCATGAAATTCTGTTAGCCGGTGATTGTTAAGCAAATAACTGCCGGTCTCACAGTAATTGACTGTTAATTAACATTAA